>NC_061833.1:23703275-23705775 GCF_019202785.1 Penaeus chinensis | reverse complement strand
CAAAAATATATCCCCATGACTTACAAACAAACTCGTTACTAGCCAACATAGACATATCCGTATTACTAACAAACATGCAACCCTTTTACTAGCAGCCAACATGGACATGACCCTATTACTGACGTACATACAACCCCTTTATTAGACATGTCTCCAAGAATCATACAACTCCTTTACTAGCCAACATAGACATGTGCCCATTACTGATAAATAACCTCGTTACTAGGCAACATGAACAAATCCTTTTACTAACAAGCAAACTCGTTACAAGCCAACGTAGACATGTCACCAAAAAAACAAACAGACCTATCTGCATCACAAGAGAAGCAACCATCTCTCGCATCAGTCATTTCGAACAGCCAAAGGAAATTTTGGGTTAGCGGACGGTGAGAAAAAAAAAATTCCCGTCCAGTAAATATCTGCGGGAATTCTCATTATGGTTTAGTATCGAAGTATTATGAAACAAATCAAAACGAGACAGTTGCATCGGAAGTGAGAATTTTAGAATAGAATTTTAAGAAGTTTCTTAGGTTTTTGGGTATAGAGATAAAAGAGCTTCGGATTTTAGAGGATATGTATAGAGGTCTTTAACCTGTGAAGCCAAGTAAATGAGCCGGAACCGATGGCATATACATCCTGATATGAGTTGGCAAATTGATAATTAAATGGCAAGATATTATTGCACAGGAAAATTAATTGAAGCTATATTAATCTCTCTCGGAACCAGTTGATGATGTATCTAATTACAGACTCATATCCTTATTCGTAGTTATTTTTGATTCATTAGATACCCAACAAGATTGTCTAACAAGGTGATCTTTGAACCGTATTCATGTATAAAAGGTATGAATGAGAATGAATATCTTCTCAATACAAGAGATGTATTTGACTGGTTTCGAGTATATTTTCGTCAGAAATGCACAATAGGACTAAACCCATATAAGAAGATGTTTACATAAATGGAATCTTCTAAGTGTCTATATTATTGGTCCCATTTCCTCTCATTAACATTAACGATATCCCAGCTACAATATCCTTGGCTGTTCTGATAACTGACTCATTATCAATCCCTAAAGCAGAGATTCATGAAGGATTAGCCAGCAGTATTAGCCCAGCATCTCCTTATTTCAATAAGTGATTCCTAAAATAACTACCTCTGCAACGAGATCTGCTACATCCCTCTTAAATTGTTTATTTGCTGAATATCCCCTAAACATAATTTATTTATATTTATTTTTATTATTATTATTATTTTTTTATTTTTTTATTTTTTTATTTTTTTTTGGGGGGGGGGGCATACTACTGCAAAGTCACTGCAAACACACAAAGAAAAATTGCCTCAGTAGCAAAAATAGAGAAAAACGCCTTTGTAGAAACATTAACTATCTTTCTACTAATCATCTGTAAAAATAAGAGCCGAATTCTTTAATCCGGGATTTAGGAAATGCGCACGAATGACAATAATGATGATGATAATACTAAAAGCGGTGAAGAGTAATGATCATTCCGGGTACTGTGATAATTACCCCTAATCTTTGCTTCCCAAAGACCTGTCTCAACTTTGACGATAAACTACTGCTTGCAATTTGCTTCAGATATATACCCTTTACCTTCGTGAGTGAATATCCTTCAACCTAACAAAAAAAAAAAAAAAAACGAGGCAGATACACGAATGCAATTACAAATCCCATGAAAGGGAATGAAGAACCTGGTAATGACCCGAAGCGCCAGTAGCAAAGTAATACGCTGTGAGTTCGATAAGTAGCTTTCGACAGTGAAATTTTATCTGCAGCGCGAAAGCCACGGATTGCACTGAAACAGATTGCACCCGGAAGCGTTATTATAGCCATCAACAGACGCAAGAATTAATTTGTCCGAATTGCCTTTACTCCCCGCAAATTAATCGTCCTGAACACCTAGGTAGAGATACATAGAATATAGAACAATACACTTCTACATCATTTTTTCTTTATTTCAATCTATATTACATTCAGATACACATACACACACTCATCTTCGCCCACACGCTCCTTTTACAAGAAACACATAAAGGGCAGTCAGTATGAACTGCCTCCTAAGAACCCTTAGTGAGTAATTAATACTTCCTTGATTCGCATTGGTCTCATTAAATCTGGGAGGTAATTAGCGGTTCCTTAGTCCCTTTTATGGGATGATCAGGAAACCATCTCTTCTCCCTGTGGCGACGCCCCCCCCCCTCTCTCTCTCTCTCTTTCTCTCTCTCTCTCTCTCTTTCTCTCTCTCTCTTTCTCCTTCTCTCTCTCTCTCTCTCTCTCTCTCTCTCTCTCTCTCTCTCTCTCTCTCTCATTCTCTCTCTCTCTCTCTCTCTCTCTCTCTCTCTCTCTCTCTCTCTCTCTCTCTCTCTCTCTCTCTCTCTCTCTCTCTCTCTCTCTTTCTCTTCCCTCTCCCTCCCTCCCTCCCTCTTCCTTTTATCGTTCACCCTTTCTCTCTCCATCCCCCCCTTCTCCCTCCCTTCCTCTCT
>NC_061833.1:23678275-23683275 GCF_019202785.1 Penaeus chinensis | reverse complement strand
TCTCTCTCTCCCTCTCTTTACCTCTCCCTCTCTCTCTCTCTCTGTCTCTCCCATTTCCCTCCACCATCTTCCCTGGTACAATTGAATATTTTCTGTTTCAGAACTTTGATGATTTCCCCTAATCATAACCTGTGTTTCAGTTTTCGCAACCAAAGCTCTCGATATTGATTTAATTTTAGACTTCAAAATTTTGCACCTTTAGCATCTGCAACTGGCATTAGAATATTCACTTTGCTTTCACCATGATACAAAAAAAGAAGATCGAATTCCGCATATTTGGCTTTGTGAAAATAGTAAAGCCAATGGTAGAGTTAGAGGGCTAGAATATATTCGTATATCTCTCCATTTATTTCCATACAGTCAGTGTAGACTGATTCTAGTTATTTTTAAGGTAACAGTTAGATCTCAGACGAATCATTCATACTGCTGCACGTCGTTGCAATAAATAAGTGCACAGTTTTCAGAAGAAGTAACGACATCTTGGAGAATGGGACACAGCTGGAAAGAGCGACCTTAGCAGCTGCCGGTTCAGTGGAATCTAGCCACCCTAGCAATGAACCAGTAACCATCTACGCTGAAATTGTTGAATAATCTCGCATACAGCTTGCAGACTTCAACGTGCAGTGCTCAGCTGCAGCTGTTTTCCTGGGAAAAGAACAGGTTTTTTCACAGCAGCATGCGTCGACGAGGCGCGTTCCCAGGTTTCCCCAGGCGCTACACACACGGCCGCTAATATACGTTGGCACTTGTTTCACTTGCATTCTAAATTTGGCTCTTTTGCGGAATTTGCTTCCCCACACCACTGGGGGTAGGGGGGGGTTGGGTTCTGTTTGTTTGTGTATATATGATATTGTGAGATGTTTGTGAGTGTATGTGGGGACTGAGAGCTGTGTGTGTGTTTGTGAGTTTGTGTGTGTGTTTGTGTTTGTCGTTTATGAGATTTGAGTGAGGGTTGTAGTGGGAGTAGGGTTTGTGTTGTGTGATTTTTATGTGATAATAGTTTATTATAGTTGACACAGATACAAAACTCTAATTAGTAGGTATTTTTTTTTTAGTATTTTTAATTATATATATATATATATATATAGATTTATTTTTTATATTTTAAATTTTCATACACACCACCAACACACCACACCACACACAACCACAAAAACACACACACACACTTTCATATATATTATATATATATATATATATATATATTTATATATATATATTATATATATTATAATTAGTATATTATATTATGCATATATGCACCACACACAACACACGCACAAAGCACAACACACAAAACCACACACACACACTTATGTATATTTATATATATATATATATATATATAAAATTTTATATTTACAACCCCAAAGCCCATAATATAATATATTTATATAATATTTTTTTTATAATATATATATATATATATATATAATATATTTTTTTTTTATTTATGTATTTAATATTTTTTTTTTTTAAAATAATTTTGTATTATATATATATATTAATATATATATATATTTTTATTTTAATTTTAATTAAATATTTACACCCTTTTACTAAAACACACACACCCACCACACAAAACACACCAACCAAAAACACACACACACACACACACATATATATATATACAATACACTGATACTGACGTTTATAAGGAAATTACAATAATAAGAAAAAGCATAATATCAATGATAACTCATGGTAATGATGATTTATTCATTATGATATTCCAGTTGGGATAATGATCATGTAATAAGAATAACAATTACAAGACCGGTTTTTTACTTATCATTTAATCATAAAAAGGAAAACTTAGTACTCGTTACAGCGACAACAGAAAAAATTTACCATTTGGTATAATATTGAAAAAAAAAAAAAAAAAAAAGAAGAATTTGTCATAAATTGACCGACACGCCTACGTACGATCTCGCGAGACAGACACCCAAATAGAGAAAAAAAAGGCCACCCCCTTTTAAAAAACAGATTGAACCCTTGAAGGGCCAGGACACCCCGGCGTTTTGCCTTAAAACTTTCCTAAAAGGTGTGATTGGGAGCACCGTCGGGTTTAACAATTTACCCCAATCCCCCTTCTTTCGTTCCTTTTAGGTCTTCAAAGGGATCGCTGTGCCTCGCAAACATGGACAAACGGGCCGGCGAAAGTGTGGTCGCCAGGCCTGTGTTCTGTTTGATTGGGGAATACGTGGGAGGAACGGAGACAAGCGCATTCTGTTTCGGAAGCCCGCTTTGGATTAAAATTCGGTCTTCATCTACAGTTCATGATTTTATGTTTGCATTTTTTTTTTAAAGATTTATATTCTCCCTTTGCCATTTCGCTTTGAAAAATCCTTGGGGAGACACAGACGTAATAGATAGTATTCAGTATATGTTTTATGTCTGGATTTTTCAATATTTCCAAATACATGTATATTTCACCTCACACACAACAACCCACATACAATTATATATATCTTTTTATTTTATATATATTTTTTTTATTTTATTATATTTTAAATATATATTATATATATATAAAAATATATATATATTATATATAATATATACATTTAATTATATTTTTTTTATTTATATTTTATATTTAAATTTAATATTTTTATATATATATTTTTTAAGTGCACATAAACCACACACACAACACACACACACACAACAACAACACAAACACACAATACACCACAAACACACGCACACACCACACACACACACACACACACAAACACACACACCACACACATCCCAAAACACACACACACACACACACACCCACAAAAACACATATAATAATAAAATATATTTTAAAATTTATATTAAATATATTTATATATTTTAATTAATTAATATAATATAAGTATATATGTGTGTGTGTGTGTGTGTGTTTTTTTATGTGTGGTGGTGGTGTGTGTGTGTGTGTGTGTCTATGGTCTGTGTGTGTGTGTGTGCAAAATGTATGGATATGGGATGCGTATATGTATTACTATGTATGTGTTTTGTTGAGTTTATATATATATTATATATATTATATATATATATTTATAATATATAGTTGTGTTGTGGTGGTTTTTGTGTGTGTGTAGTGTTGTTTGTGTGGATGGTGTGTGTGTGTGCGTGTGTGCGTGTTGCGTGTGGTTTGGGGTGGTTTCGTTTTTGCGTGTGTGTGTGTGTGTGTGTGTGTGTGTGTGTGTGTGTGTGTGTGTTGTGTGTGTGTTGTGTTTGTTGTTGTGTGACTTTAATAATGTACATATAATATATATATATATAATATAATATATAATATATATATAATATATGTTCGTGTGATGTGTGTGTGGTTTTGTATGTGTGTGTATGTGTTTAAAGTGTTTGGATATGGATTTCGTATATGTATATACGTATGTATATTTATTATATAATATAATATATTATATATATACACATATATATACCACACATACACATACATAATATATACTATACGCATCCAAATAATACATTTTACACACACCCACCCCACACAACCCCCACACACACACCCCCCAAAACCCAAAATTTAAAATTAATATATATTTTTATATATTTTAAAAATATATACATACATATATACACCAACACACACAAATTTAATATTAATATATATTAATTTTATTTTTATATTTAATGTTATATAATATATTATATAATATATATTGTTTATATAATGTATATATATTATATTTATATTTTTAACATAATTTTATATTTATATGTGTAATATATATTATTATTTTTTTTTTTAATTTTTATATTTTATATAATATTATATATAATTTATATAAATAATTATTATAAAACACAAAACCAATAATAAGTTATAATATACCATCCAATACTAACTTTTTCCCATCATAAACACAACACCCACACACCAACATATATTTATATTTATATATTTTTATTTTTTAAAATTTCATATAACACACACATATTATTTTAGATATATATAAAATATATATGTATGTATATATATATATATATATAAATATTTATATATATTTTAAATATTTAATATATGTATATCTCTCTCTCTCTCTCTCTCTCTCTCTCTCTCTCTCTCTCTCTCTCTCTCTCTCTCTCTCTCTTTCTCTCTCTTTCTCTCTTCTCTATATATATAACTTATATATATATATATTTTATTATATATTATATATTTACAAAACACACACACACACAACCACACACACAAAATATATATATTATATAATAAATATTATTATATTATATATTTATATATATATTTTATATATTTTACACAATACTATCTTAACATACACCCAAAAAAAACAAACCCACACACACAGTTATTTATATATATTTTTTTCTATTTATTAATATAAAATATATGTATTATATATATACGCCACACGCACACGCACACACCCACACACGCAAACACACACACACACACCACACACACACACCACACACACCACACACAGACACATGTGTGTGTGTGTGTGGCGTGTGTGCGTGTGTGTGGTGTGTTGGTGTCTGTGTTGGTTGTTGTGTGTGTGTGTTGTGTGTGCTTTCTGTGTGTTGTGTGTGTGTGTGTGTGTGTGTGTATGTGTGTGGTTATTTTTTATATGTTATATATATATATAATATTATATATATTATATATATATTTATATATAATATTTATATCGTGTGTGTTGTGTGTGTGTGTATGTGTGTTTTTGGGGTGGTGTAAAAGTTATGGATTGGATGGGTATATGTATATACGTATGTTATATTATATATATATATATATTATATTTAAAATATATATATTACACACAATATTTACACAACATTACACATACATAAGTATTTTCTATACGAATCCAAATACATACACTTTTACACAAACCACCACACCACACAAACACACACCCCACACACAAACCACAACACACAAACACCACATATTATATTTTTATATATTTTTAATATTATATAATTATATATATTAATACATAAATATT
>NC_061833.1:23605775-23613275 GCF_019202785.1 Penaeus chinensis | reverse complement strand
CATTATTGTTATTATTATTGTTATAATGATAATAATAATAATAGTAATGATAATAATAATAATAAAAATAATAATAATAATGATAATAATAATCATCATTATCATTATTATTATTATTATCAATATCAATATCAATATCAATATCAATATTAATATCATCATCATCATCATCATCATCATCATCATTATCATAATCATTATGATTATCATCCTCATCATTATTAGTATTATCATTTATATCATTAGTATTAATGTAATAATGATGATTATTGTTTTTATCATTATTATTATCATTACATACATAACTTTTAATATCAATATCATTATCTTTTTCCAACATTACATCATCCTTGTCTACTTGACCACAAGTCTTCCGCGACTCACTTTAATCCAGACGAGTGAAAATATAGCTAGACTTTTTCACAACTCGCATGCCTCATTCTCAGGGAATCTCATCCTCATGAATTATGCTAAGGATTATCCTCGCGTCTAAAGTTTATCCCCTGCATTACTCTCCGGGGATTAATCCAGTGTGTGTCAGGGAGTTTGTGCGAGTGTGTGTCTGCTAGGAAGCGATTCATATTGTCTGTGCGATGTTGCATAATTCTGCTGACAATAATGACGATGTTCTCTCTCTGTTCACACACAGACTAACAAACAAACATACACACACTCAAGAAAACACAACACACACACACTAACAAACAAACATAAATACACTCAAGCAAACACAAACACACACAAACAAACAAACACACACACAAACAAATACACAAACATATGCAAATAGTACGTACTCATTTCGGCGTCTGCATGCTTCCCGACACCAGTTCCCATTCCTCACATATCACATTCGGAGAGCCTGATTGATAAGCATATCTGAGTAATAAACCTCAGCGTCAGACGTCACACAAAGTGTTTTCGGGAATTAATCTTCTCCTGTCCCGTCTCCGAAGCCCTTCACTCGAAGCGAAGCACACACGCGAAACTGCTTCTTTTGTAATATTTCGAATACAAAAGAAGTTCTCCCATTCCAAGTCGGAGTAAATAAGTGATGTAGCTTCCACGGCCGGGCTGGATAAACTCGTAATTTATTTGTCTGTCCTGATGAAGGCTGTGAGGACAAAGACAGAAGAGAAAGGGGAGGAGAGGAGGAAGGACGGAGGAGAGGAGGAAGGACGGAGGAGAGGAGGAAGGACGGAGGAGAGGAGGAAGGACGGAGGAGAATGAAATTGAGACCCCTCGGAGCCGGATTGCAAAATATGGTCATTGTGTCGCCCAGTGTTTTGTGTCTGAGTAATATTCATCAATTTGGCTTGTTCTGTGCGGGGGTATTTTGTCTTATGGAACAAAGATGGGACAGATAGAAACTAAACATACACACATACATATACATATACATATACACATACTTATACTCATACTCATACTCATACTCATACAAATACACATACACATACACATACACATCACACACGCACACACACACACACACACACACACACAAACCTACATGCAAGTGTGTGTATTTGACAAATATATATATATATATATTTATATATATATATATATATATATATATATAGAGAGAGAGAGAGAGAGAGAGAGAGATGTAAATCAGTAGATAAGGAAGACGATTAAAAGCCCGAAGCCGGGCATATCGCGAGCCCAGATAAGACCACGGAAAACACAGGGGCATGGTTGGTTGACCGTCTCTCACCATCAGTGGGTCCACAGCCTCTTGTTATAAACTACAATCTCGCCCGTCTAAGTGGCTTTTTTGTCAGGTCCCCGGTAGGCGTAAATATGTCTTTTTGTTAATGCTCACACACACACCCACACACACACACACACACACACACACACACACACACACACACACACACACACACACACACACACACACACACACACACACACACACACACACACACACACGCACACATGGTAATCAGTAAGTAAAACCACCAATTGCCCATAAACAAAGATGATTAGATATGATAATTGGAATTCTTAAAAAGAAGGAAAATCAATCTCTATCGTAATAAGAACTAGGGACAGGTAATCAGTTTTACGAGTGAGGAAAGAGTGAAGGACGGTCGCAGTCATAGTGAGAGAAATTCATTAGACGGATGCGAAAGAGCGCTCAGACACACACACTCACGCGGACATGCACACGTAAACACACACGCACACGCACACACACACACGCACACACACACACACACACACACACACACACACACACACACACACACACACTAACAAACACACATACGCAAACATACAAACAAATACACCATACTTTTATCCCGTCCATACACATACGTCCAATATAAACGATGCATCATGTATAATATTAGTGATAAAAAGATACCGAAGAGTATTTTTGAGATTTACAACAACAGCGAGAGCAAAATCAATAGGTATATGAATTACACGTAAGCGCTGGCGTTTCTAAAATGGCATACAATCAGTCCATTGTTAGACACTTTTTATTTTAAAGGAACGAGCAACTTTAGCCAGTCACAGAAAAGAAGTAACGGATAATCCATTCTTGTTGAGCCAATGAAATTCCACCATTTTTTTTTTAACTAGAAATAACCGCCAATGAGCGGCTTGTATCCCACGCCCTATGTTGTACTGCGGTTTCCCAGTCTACATCGGGAAGAGAGGAAATATAAGGAGGAGAAAAGAGGGGAAATATGATAAAGAGAGAAGAGGGGAAATATGATAAAGAGAGAAGAGAGTAAATATGATAAGGAGAAATGAGGGGAAATACGATAAGAAATGAGGGGAAATATGATAGGGAGGAATGAGGGGAAATATGATAAAGAGAGAAGAGGGGAAATATGATAGGGAGGAATGAGAGGAAATATGAGAAGGAGAAAAGAGAGGAAATATGGGAGAAAGGGGAAATGTAGGAGAAAAGAGGAGAAATATAGGAAATAGAAAAGAGAAACATAGGAGCGCGAAAAGAGGGGAAACATAAGAAGGATAAAATATGACAAAAAAAAAAAAAAAAAAAAAAAAAAGAAACAGAGGAGAGAAAAGTGTAGGAACCATTGCAAGGATAAAAGGAGGAGCAGAAGACGAGGGAGAGAAGAGTTAAATTATAGACGGGAACAACTGGAGTGTTAATCTTAGCCTCCCTTGGGCGTGCAGACCCGTCCCTGAGAGCTCGCGAGTCGGGCGTATTCCCACGACGCTGGCTTGAACCCCAGTGGAACAAAAGCCTATCTGGGAATTTCGGTCCAGAAGGAGTTGCAGCGTCTTGGAAGGATCGGGTATCCTTGCCAACCCCAACGCTGCCTGGCTCTGCTTTTTTATTGAACAATTATTGGTATGTAACGTAGATGAGAGAGAGAGAGAGAGAGAGAGAGAGAGAGAGAGAGAGAGAGAGAGAGAGAGAGAGAGAGAGAGAGAGAGAGAGAGAGAGAGAGAAAGAGATAGAGAGAGATAGAGAGATAGAGAGAGAGATAGAGGGAGAAAGAGGGAGAGAGAGAGAGAGAGAGAGAGAGAGAGAGAGAGAGAGAGAGAGAGAGAGAGAGAGAGAGAGAGAGAGAGAGAGACAGACAGAGATACAGAGAGACTGAGACAGACAGACAGACAGAGATACAGAGAGACAGACAGATAGATAGATAGATAGAGAGAGATTTGGTTAGATTTTTCAGATTTCTTTCGTTTATTTTCTTTCTTTCCCACACCGTGATTTATTATTTATCTTATTTTCTACATCTTCATTTGTTTAGGCTCGCACTCACATTATCTGTTGCTCAATACGTTCGTTCTTAAAACCATATACATCTTTGTAAGGCTGTTTTATTTTATAATTACCCTGTTACTCTTTCTAAACGTTTACCTGTTATGTTTTTTTTATTTTTTTTTTTTTCGTTTCTAGCTATTTCCTCTTATTCATATCTTACTTTTCCTCGGTTTCTGTCCTTCGTGTATTATGTTATTTTTTTCCCCTCTCCCCTTCTATATCTCCCGATCTTTTTCTTTCCCGCTTTGGCTCTTTATTTCTCATCTCAATATGCAACCCGACTTCATCCCTTTTATTACCTCCTCCTCTTCAGATCACCGTTCCTTCTTCCTCCTATCTTTCTTAATATGCTCTTTGACAACCCCCATATCCACTTTTATCGTCCATTCCATGTGTTCGAATCCTTTGTCAACCCCCTCCCCCCCTCCTCTTACCCATTCCCCTTCTCCCTTTCAGTCGGCATTCTGTGTCCCTCCTTCTCCCGTCCATCTATTGTTCGACAGCTCCCCCCCCCCCCCCCCCACCCCGCTTCCCAAGAGCCAATCATTCATCAGCGCTGGTACATGATTGCTTATTGGCAGGCTAATAGCTCTAAACGGGCAAAGTTTGGGTAATCACCAATTGCTCAGTTTCAGTGCAACCTATCGAGGAATTAGTTTGGCGAACTTATAATTACCTAAATTATTTGTTTTTTTTTCCCCTTTCTTCCTTTTTGTTCATTTCAGAAAATGCATTCCGTGGATGGATATATGAATAGATGGATAGACGGGCAGTCAGAATGATTGATTTAGAGAGCCAGAGAGAGAGAGAGAGAGAGAGAGAGAGAGAGAGAGAGAGAGAGAGAGAGAGAGAGAGAGAGAGAGAGAGAGAGAGAGAGAGAGAAAGGGGGAGAATAATGTAAGGGCTTAAGTCAAACAGATATGTATAGGATAATGTGCTGGATTCCTGCAATACAAGCTTATTATCTTATTAGTGTAATGACTGCAAGATTAATTCCGCGACCTGGAACTGTAATTATAAATCAAGATGCAGATTGGTTGCAAAGAGCGAGGGGCTGATAATTATCTAACTGTCAGAAGGCTTGCGAAACAAGGCAACTGATAATATGTCCTGAAATCCTCGGCGGTTGTTCTCCTGTTACTATATTTAGCGTTGTTTTTTCCCTTTAATTTTCCCTGTTTTTTATCGGTAGCTCATCGAGAGTTCTGATACTAATGTTGATTTTGAGAGCCAAAAAAGATGTACCTCTTCTAAATATAAACTCCCTACGCAGTATCATTTTTCTTTTCTTTTCTTGTCTTTCTTTTCTCTTCTTGTGTTCATATTTTTTTCCCTTGAACTTTAGATGCGTAGTTATCTAACTAATTACAGTCCCCTTCCTCCTCCGCCCCCACACATCCCTTCTAAGCACATCTCGGCATCCTTTCACTTCCTGGTGTTGAAATTGAGATAAACGGTTCACTTCACATGCTAAATCACAGACAGCCAGGAAGTACTGCTAAAGAGACCATTAAGAGAATCCCTGCGTGTTCAGAGGCAGTTGAATGGTCACAGGTCGTTTTTGACGGCAGTAGGAGAGGTTGAAGCACTCACTGAAAAGCTCTTAAAGGTTGTGTCAGCTCCGGGTATTGGGACGTCTGGTTAATACGGTATTTGTAATGCTGAATATCCGAGGTGGAACAACATGAATCGCGAATGCGTGATGACGTAAGATTTAAAGCGTGGGGGGCATATCGAGAACTCTAATAGCGATGACGTCGAGGACTAAGATGTAATTCGAGGGAAATTATCATTGATAATGGAAAGGAAAGTTACAGTAATGGTGAGGGTGCGAAGCGAGGACCATTTGTAACAGCAAGCCCATTTTTTGTATTATAACTTGAGGCAACAAAATGTATAATCTGAATTAATAACGTCTCTTGATCATGTTTCAAAGCCTTCTGGTGTATTTCACAGTTAATTAGTTCGAAAATGTGAAGTTACGGCCATTTATCTAATCTCATCTCATCTCTCTGTCTCTCTGTCTCTCTCTCTCTCTCTCTCTCTCTCTCTCTCTCTCTCTCTCTCTCTCTCTCTCTCTCTCTCTCTCTCTCTCTCTCTCTCTCTCCCTCTCTCCCCCCCCCTCTCTCTCTCTCTCACTCTCTCTTTCTCTCTCTCTGGTTGTCTGTCTGTCTCTGTCTCTGTCTCTGTCTCTGTCTCTGTCTCTATCTCTCTCTCTCTCTCTCTCTCTCTCTCTCTCTCTCTCTCTCTCTCTGTATGTCTCCCTCCTAACCCCCCTCCCTCCTTCCCTCCCTCCCTCCCTCTCTCCCTCCTTCTCTATCTATCTATCTATCTTGTGTGCGTGTTCTTGTGCGTGTTCGGATGTTTGGTTTGCATTCGATCCTAGTAACTTTCTAATCTACCCTGATGAGCTTCGGTCCTCTTGTTGACGTCCAAGGAGCTAATTTCTGTAATAATGGCGAATGATTGTTGTTATGGGCCTTTGGATGTTTATGGTCCTAACTTTGACATTAATGGAATAATAGGAAAATGGGACACGCACAACATACATAATGCCATCAGGAAAGTTTGATTAAGCGACCGATTTTATTTGTGATGTATCTATACGAACGGATTTTTTCTCTTTGTGTTTGTGTAAGGTATGATACGATCGAGAATTCGTGGGAGAAACTGTTTATCAAAAGAAAAGAATAAATATTGACTCAGGAATATATGGAGAAATGAAGCTTTATAATGCACCTTGACCTGACTAGAGAGAGAAAAGAAAAATCTCGTAAAAAAGATAAAAAAAAAAAAAAAAAAAAAAAACACGAACGTCATATCAAATCATATCTTTTCGTCTTATTAACATTTTTGAGGATTTAGTCTATACATAAGATTTGGTTAGTGGAGATAATTGAAGGCCCCTAAAGAAAGCTTTTCGTGACAATCGACCACCGTCGAAGCTTCGGTTTATACAAGGCTATTTTTTTTTTTTTTTTTTTTTTATCTTGTGAATAGGTTCTTTAAGTTTCGATTCCTTTGCATATCACGGGCTTATGGTTTTGTCTGAAGCCCCCCCCCCCCTCTCTCTCTCTCTCTCCCTCCGTCTACACACACACACACGCACACATACATACTAGAGAGAGAGAGAGAGAGAGAGAGAGAGAGAGAGAGAGAGAGAGAGAGAGAGAGAGAGAGGAGAGAGAGAGAGAGAGAGAGAGAGAGGGAGAGAGAGAGAGAGAGAGAGAGAGAGAGAGAGAGAGAGAGAGAGGAAAAAAAGAGAAAGAGAGAGAGAAGAAAAAAAGAGAAAGAGAGAGATAATGAGAATGAGAAAGAGAGAGGGAGAGAGAGAAAGAGAAAGAGAGAGAGAGAGAGAGATAGATAGATAGAGAGAGAGAGAGAACGAGAGAGATAGAGAGAGAGAGGGAGGGGGGGGGGGAATTATGTGCATGCGTGAATGTATGTTTCCGTATGTGTTCGTCTGTGAGTGAGTGTATGCTTATAACTAGTTAGGGATAATTAGCGTTAGACGTCGTAGAATAGTCTGACCCGAGATGCCTTTCACTCCGGGATTTTGTTACGTAAATGGCCTCCTTTAGCTTTGGTATCTATGCATATTCAGGCCCTTTCTTTCGGGGTCAGCATTCGTCCTCTCATGCGCATGGTATTAGTTTGTGCCTGTTTTGTTACTGCATACCTCTTTTTGTTAATTTTGCATTTTTTTTTTATTTTTCTCTATCTCTCTATCCTTT
>NC_061833.1:23585775-23598275 GCF_019202785.1 Penaeus chinensis | reverse complement strand
AGCCAGGAAAAAGAAATGAAGAGGCTGTGGCGAGTCACCTTTCCAGCAGACATTACCTCCTGCCACCCCTCGCACACGCCATAATCGGCTTAGCAGGGAAAATTAATTCATTAAGTCTAATTCCTTATGCGTCTTGCGTCCCGAGAAGGATAAATGAGGGACTGCAGTGAGGAAGAGAGTAAGGGAGGAGATAGGAGCAGCTGGGGTGGGGGGGGGGGGGATAGGGAGCGGGAAAGAAGCGGATAGGGAGGGAGAGGAAACGGATAGAGAGGGAGGGCGGGAGGGAGAGGAAGCGGATAGGGAGGGACAAGATAGGGAGGAGAAGGGAGCAGATAGGGAGGGTGAGGGAGTAGATAGAGAGGAAACAGATAGGGAGGGGGGAGGGAGCATATAGGGAAGGAGATGGAGCACATAGGGAAGGGGAAGGTAGCAGATAGGGAGGGGGAGGGAGCAAGCTCGGAGATATGGGGAGGGAATAAGGAAAATGCAGAATTTACACGCACTGCAGGGAGAGGTAAAGTGGGACAGTGACAAAAAATGACTGTAGCTTGGGGGATAGGAGCATTATCGTTCTCACAGTCTATCTATTTGTTAGTCTCTTTCTCTGTGTGTCTGTCTGTGTGTCTGTCTGTGTGTCGGTGTTTGTCTGTCTGTGTGTCTGTCTGTGTGTCTGTCTGTGTGTCTGTCTGTGTGTCGGTGTTTGTCTGTCTGTCTGTCTGTCTGTCTGTCTGTCTGTCTGTCTGTCTGTCTGTATGTATGTATGTATTTATGTATGTCTGTTTATGTGGCTATCTGTCTGTCTGTGCCTGTCTGTCTGTTTGTTTGTCTGTCTCTGTCTCTGCCTCTGCCTCTGTCTCTGTCTCTGTCTCTGTCTCTGTCTCTGTCTCTGTCTCTGTCTCTGTCTCTGTCTCTGTCTCTGTCTCTGTCTCTGTCTCTATCTCTGTCTCTGTCTCTCTCTCCCCCCCTCTCTCTCTCTCTCTCTCTCTCTCTCTCTCTCTCTCTCTCTCTCTGTCTCTGTCTCTGCCTCTGCCTCTGTCTCTGTCTCTGTCTCTGTCTCTGTCTCTGTCTCTGTCTCTGTCTCTGTCTCTGTCTCTGTCTCTATCTCTGTCTCTGTCTCTCTCTCCCTCTCTCTCTCTCTCTCTCTCTCTCTCTCTCTCTCTCTCTCTCTCTCTCTCTCTCTCTCTCTCTCTCTCTCTCTCTCTCTCTCTCTCTGTGTGTGTGTCTCTCTCTCTCTGCTTGTGTGAGTGCGTCTCTCTGTATTGATTTTGTTACCCTATATTGTTTGTGTGTGTGGTTTACACAGACATAAACACACTCACGCGCAAATATACCCACACTTACACATACATGTTTACGTATGTGAATGACTGAGCCAAAGGAGCGGAAAGAGAGAGAGAGAGAGAGAGAGAGAGAGAGAGAGAGAGAGAGAGAGAGAGAGAGAGAGAGAGAGAGAGAGAGAGAGAGAGAGAGAGAGAGAGAGAGAGAGAGAGAGAGAGAGAGAGAGAGAGAGAGAGAGAGAGAGAGAGAGAGAGAGAGAGAGAGAGAGATCGCGAGAGACAGATAGGAGCGCAGCGCGCCGCGAGCGCGCGTCCCCTCGCTCGCGCCCGCTCTCACCTCGCTCGCGCTGCTCGCGCGCTCTCGCGATCGCGGCGCGCGCGCCCCTCGCTCCCTCGCTCGCTCCTCGCGCGCGCGCTCTCTCGCGCTCGCTCGCGCGCTCTCGCGCTCGCTCTCTCTGCTCGCAGCTTCTCGTCGACGTCGCTTTCTCGTGTCTCGTTTCCTCGCGCTCTCTCTTCGCGCTCCTCTCTCGCGCCTCTCGCTCGCTGCTTTCTCGTCGCGCTTCGCGCCGCTCTCTCTCGCTCCTTCTCTCCCCTCTCTTGCTCCTCTCTCTCTCTCTCTCTCTGCGCTCTCTCTCTCTCTCTCTTTTGTTTTCTTTGATTTCTTCTTTTTATCTCTTGCCATCTCACTCTCTCTCTTCTCTCTCTTTACGCTCGCTCTCGCGCCTCGCTCTCGCTCTTCTTCTCTACTCTCTCTCACTCTCTCTTCCGCTCTCTCTTCTCTCTCTCGCCCGCTCGCCTGTAGCTTTCTTCTCTCCTCTCTCGTCTTACACGCCTCTCTCCTCTCGTTGTGCTTTCTCTTGCTTCTCTCGCGTCCCTCTTTCTATGCGCGTGCTCCCGGCCTGCTTTCTCTTTCCCTTACGCTGCCCTCCCCCCTCTATGCAGCCTCGGGCGTCTGGCTGCTCGGCCGCGCGGCTCGCGTTGGCTTGTGGTCTCGATCGTCTCCTACTCTATTCTTCTTTCTTCCGTTCTAGTCCTCGCTCTCTCTGTCTCTTTTCTCCTGCGCGGATTTCTTTTGTCGTGCTTTCTCTTCGCTGCTGCTGCGCTCCTTCGCGCTTCGACTCTCGGGTCTTGCTCTCTCTGCGGACCCCCCCACCCCTATTCCCTCCTCCGTTCCTTCGTTGATCCGGCGTGTTCTGTGTCTCTTTCGCTTCTCTGTCTATTCTCTTCTACGCTTCGTCGCCGGGCGCTCTCTACCTTCCTCCTTGTTTCCTCGTTTTCTGCGTCCTCTTTCTGCTCCCCTCCTCTCTCTCCCCCTAGCGCTGGTATCGTAGTTCGACTCCGCTCTTCCTTCTGCTCCCTTCTTCCTTCCTTTTTGTGTCGTCAGTTTCTCTCTCCTTCTTCGCTCGCGGTGTACTTACCTTTGCTCTCCGCTCGCTTTATGTAGCGCGTTTCCTCTCTCTTCTGGCCTCTTCTTTTTACTCTTTCTTCTCTTTCTTTCTTCTCTTCTCCTCTTTTCCCCCGTCCAACCCCCCTTCCTCTTCCCTTCCTCTCGCGTCGCTCTGGCTTGCTTCTACTTCGCGAGTCCTTCCGGTATTCGCTCTCTTCTCGCTCGACTCTCTCTCTATCTGCTCTTGTCTGGTCTCCGCTTTCCCGCCGCGTTCGTCTCTCTTTTCCTGTCTCTTCTTGTTCTCTTCAGGTCTCCCCTCTCTCTCCCCCTCTTGTTGTCTTATTTGTCGATTTATCTCCCTGTTCCCCCCCCCCCCCCCCCCCCCCCCCTCCCCCCCCTCCCCCCCCCCCCACTCCTCTCCTTACCCCCTCTCTCCTTTCCTCTTCCTCTCCCCGCTCCCCCCCCACCCTCCCCCTCCCCCCCCCCCCCCCCCCTTCTGCCTCCTTTTCCCCCCTGTCCTACCTTCTCCCGCTTTCAAGACGGCCCGGCCCGCACGGACGTGCAAGCTAAGGGTAGATTGGGTGCACCCCACCACCCACACAAAAACACACCCACACCCACCCCCCCCCCCCCGCAACCACCACCCCCCCCCCCCCCCCCCCCCCCCCCAACCACCCCCCCACTACGTATTCTGGTGTGGCAGCGCAAGTGTTACACCCCCGCCTGCGGGCGAGACACGGCGGTCCCCTGCCGTAGCCGTCTTCTCGGGTCCTTAGGGGGAGTCCCCTCCAACCTAGTGGGAAATCACAGCGCGTGGGGCGGCGACCGCACCCTACACCGACCTCGCATGGAAGCAAAGAAGACATACGACCGCCATATAGCCGAGGACGGGACACTGGGGCTAGCAACTCCGGCCTCGCAGGCGGAAAGAGAGAGGAAAGCAATCGAAGCGCAAAGAGAAGCACGAACGGGATGACTAAGACGAACTCAAAGGTGAAAAAGAGGAAAAGTTAACGGGAAAAGACCAAGAGGGTCTCGACACGCTTGCACCCGCCACCCTGCAGTAGACCGGCGTCCCCCCACATCGTCCTTCCCCCCTGCCCCTTCCCTCGGCGTCCCGGTGTGTACCAGTGCGTCTCTCACTCCCTCCTCCCCTTGTCCCCTTCGCCCCCCATGCTTCCCCCTACCTCGCCTCGTCCCCTTCCCTCCCCCTCCCGCCCCCGCCTTCCGTCCCGTTTCACCCCCTTAAGCCCCTCACTACGTCTGATCCCCTTCTTCTCTCGCTCTCCCGTGCTTGTTCTCCGTGCGTCCTTCCCCCCCGCCTTGCCCTGCTGTTCCTCTCCCCGGCTCCCCACGCGTTACTCGTTTCCTCCTACCCTTCCCCCCCCTTTGACCCACTGCTGAGGCCACGCGCTTTTCCGTCGCAGCGCTTTTTCTGCCCCCGTGCCTCCCTCGCTCCCTTTAGCCTTTCCCCTACCCTTTCTCCCTCACTTTTCCCTTTCCTCCGCCCTGGATATCCTTTTCCTGTTTCCCCTTCCTCCCCTCTCCTCCTCTTCCCTCCTTCTCATGTACTCTTCCCCGTTCCTCCACTCCCTTTCCCCCCCCCCTCCCTCCCCCCCCTCCCTTACTTTCCCCCCATCTCCTCCCCCCCTATCCCCCCCCCCTCTTGTCTTCCTGCCTCTCTCCTCACGCCCTTCTTCTGTTCCCCCCCCTCTTTTCCACCCTCGTCCCCTCCTCATCTCTGCCACTGGGGTGGCTCCTTCCCTCCCCTTCACCGTTGTCCCTCGCCCCCCCTTTTCTTTTCCCACTCCCCTCCCGACCCCCTCTTTCCTTCCTTCCCTGCTTTCTTCCTCGCGCCGGTCCCCCCCCTCCCCCTCCTCCCCTCCCTTCCTTCTCCTTCCCTTGTCCCCCCTCCCTCCCCCCCACGCCCTGTGCTCCTCCCCCCCTCCTCTTCTTCCCCCCTCCCCTCTGCCTTCCTTCCCCTTGCTTATAGCCCCCCCCGTTCCTCCCTTGTTCCGTCCCTTCCTCTCACGCCTCCGCCCCTTTCTTCCCCACCCCCTCCCATTTGCCGCCCTTCCCTGCCGGTCACCCCCCGTCCCCCCCCTTCCCTCCTCTACGCCCTGTCGTTTGTTCCCCCCCTTTTCCTTGTTCTCTATTTTCTCCCCCGCGTCTGTGTTTCTTTCAGTGTTCTGTTCTCTGACGGTTCTGGTTGGTTTCGCGCCCTCTTTCCCCGTTCTCCTCCTCGTTGTCGCTTCTGACGCGTTGTTCTTCTCTCTTACTCTCTCTCTCTTCTCGCTTTTTTATTTTTTTGTTTTTTTTGCCTGTGTTAATTTTTTTTTGATTATATTGTTTTTTTGTTTGGGTTTTTTGTGGGGGTCCCTCCTCGCTCTCGTCGTCTTCCGTCGCTAAGCGCCAGCGTGCTACTCTCTCATTCTCTCTTCTCTCTTCGCGCCGGCTTCTCTGTCTGCATCTTGCGCGTTCTCTCCTCTCTCGGCTCTCTCTCTTCTGCTCTCCCTCTCTCCTCTCACCTACTCTAGCTACCGTAATTCTCCTCGCCTCCTCCTCGACTCACTTCATCTCTCGCGCGGCTCGCGCATCCCCGATTCACTAATCCTCTCTATCGTTTCTTTTCCCTCTCCCTCTCTCCTTCGACTCTCACCTCCGCTCTCTTCTCTCTTGTCGACATCTCGCTCTCTCTCTTCTCCCTTCCCTCGTCCCGCTAGGCTCCTCTTCTTCTCTCTACTCTTCTCCGCGTCTACTTCTGCGCCCTGTACTCTTCCTTCTCTCTCTCTTACCGTCGCTCTACGTCTCTTCTCCTTCTACTCTCTCTCCTCTATCTCCGCTGCGCTCTCTCTTCTCTTCATTCCGCCTCTCTCGCTCTGCTTCCTCGCCCTCCTCCTCGCCTACCGGCCTCGCGCGCTCGGTCGCTCCGCGCGATGGTGTTGGGTTCTCTCTCGCTCTGCTGATCATCTCGACTCTCTCATTCTCTCTAACACTACTTTTCTGTTCTACTCCTGCGCTCCATCCTCTCATCTCTCTACTCGTCTACTCCTCTCTTCTTCTCGACTGGCTCCCGTCGCCCCCCGATCTACCCTCTCACGTCTTCTCTACGCGTTCCCTCCTCTCTGCCTCTGCTACTTCTGCTCGCACTCGGCCTGCGCGTTCTCTCTTCTTCGTGCTCTCGCCACTGCGCGCGCGTACTCGTCCTTTTCTCTGCGCTCTCCCTCCTCTCCTCTCCGTCGCGCTGCGCGTGTTTCTCGCTCCCTTACTCTTCTTATCTCTCGCCTTTTCGCTCTCTCCTCGCGCTCCTCTTTCTTTCTCTACTCTCTCTCTCCTCTCTCTCCCGCTCTCTCTCTCGCGCTGCGCGTCTCCCTCGCTCTCTCTCTCGCCTCTTTACCTTGTATTTTCTTGCTCCTCTTCCTTGCTCTTATGCTCTCTTTGCTCCTTTTTCTCTTCTTTCTCTTCTTTCTTCCCCTCTCTTCCGTCGTCGCTGCTACTCTTCTATCTCTCCTCTCTCCCTCAGCTTCGCTCTTCCTCTTCTCCTCTGCGCGCAGCTCCTTTCTCTCCCTCTCTCGCTGCCCTCGCCCCTTCCCTCACCCCCCTCACGCTCCCCCCCTGCTCTCCGCACCTCGCTCCCCCCTGCCGCCCCCGCGCCCCCCGGGTCGGCCCGCGCCCGAGGCACCGTCGGCCTGCGTCATGGTGCCGCCACTCCCGGATAAGGCCCCCTAGGCGACTACACGCCGGCGGCAGCGGTTTAGTCAAAGGCACGGCGGCCCAACGAACATAACAAACTACCCCCACAACCGACGAGGGAGAGCCGAGTCGACCGCGTATGAACCGGCAGTGCGGCCGCGGCGTTTAAAGGCAAGCAGCGAGAGGACGCCGGTTCGGAGTCGGTTCGGGGATCCCGGTTGCAAGGCCGGCTAATGCAAGTCTCGATGTTGCAGGGGGAAGAGAGGAAAACGAATTAAATGAAGTGCTTTAAAACAAACCAAAACACGAGTGATAAGACAAAAACAAAAAAACCATCCAAAAGAAACGCGGTTAAAAGGCTGTATTAATAGGAATTTGAATAAAATCTCTACTGTTATGATTTTTTTTTTATATTTTTTTATTTTTTAATTTTCACTCACCTCATGCACTATCACGAGAAGCGAGAGAAAGGGGTAAAAGATTTTTTTGCTTTTTTCAAACAGTAGGCGCGGGGGTCCTCGATTCCGATGTCCCAAGGGGGCAATAAAATATTAAAATAAGGGGCGGTAGGGTTATGTCGCCCTAGCAATGTTTTGCATGTGGAGGGGTGATGCAAACGGGCAGCGTAGGGGCAGGCATGGAAAGGATAGGAAGGATTTGCGTTGAGTACGGCGTGTGTTTGAGTGGTGAGTGTGTAGTTATGGAGTGTGTGTGTGTCGTGGGTAGTGTGTGTGTGTTGTGTGTGTTGATGCTTTTTCTTCTTCTAATCGTCTCCTCTTTTCTGTTGTCTTTTGTGTATGAATGTGTTTGTTTCTTCTAAGCTGTCCCCCTCTTTTTATGTCTATTTAGAAAAAATTCTGATTACACTATACTACATACCTCTCAAAAAACAATGAGACAAACCAATAAGGTGATTTGCCCTTCCCCCACTCTACCTATCTTCTCTCTCTCTCGTCTTCATCATCTCTCTCCTGCTCTCTCGAACTCTCCCCCGTAAGATTTCATTCATCAAGATTCCAGTCCAGCTCTCAAGCTCCCCCACATCTCCAGACGCTCCTAGCAGTCGGTAATCGCTCCCCACTCAAGTAGTCAAAGTCCATCCGCCTCGCTCGTACTCTCTTCTCTCTCTCTCTCTCTCTCCACTCACTCTCCAATCTATCTCTCTCTCATCCGTCAACACCTCCATCTCAGCCTCGCATCTCGTTAATTATCTATCTCCCTCTCTCTTCTCTTCTTCTCTCTTTCTTCCTCCTTCTCATTCTCTTCTTCCTTCTTCTCCCCTCTTTCTCTTATCTTCTCACACTACTTACTCATTCTCCTCACTCTCGTTTCCCTCTTCTTGTTGGCACGTGGCATCTATTCTTCTTTTCTTCTTTATTCTCTTCTCTCTTTCTGTTTTCCTTTTCAACCTCTCCTCTTCTCTCCTTCTCCCACTTCTCGTCTCCTCGTCAATCTTCGTCGTTAACTTTTCCTCTTCTATTCTACTTTTCTTTTTTTTCTTTCTTCTCTAGATCATCTCTCTTCTTATTCCCCCCTTTCCCCCCCCTCTGAAGTCTAACCACCCTCACCTCCCCTCGGACATCCATCCTCCTTCCCCTCCAGAACTCCTCCCTCCAGCCTCCAAACTCACTTCTCTCTCGAACACCCCTCCTCACTCCTTTGCGGAATCTCCTCATCTCCTCACGCTCACTCAGACGTCGTCAAATCCTCTATCCTCCGCCACCGATCTCCTCTCCTCTCTCCACCTCACCCCGAACCTCGTCCCTCCTCTCGTCTCTTCTCTCTCTTCTCCTCTCTCCTCTAATCAACTCATCCCTGTACACCTTCATCTCCTCCCAGTATCTCGCTTCTCTTCTGCTCTCCTCCTCAGATACCTCAATATCACTCTCATTTCATCGTCCCAGCATCTCGATCCCAATATCGCAATCTCTTCCTCCTCCAATCAATCTCCCCTGTTCAACCCCTCATTCGCATCTCACCTCTCCATCACCCGATCTCGACTCCTCACTACTCTCTCAACGTCAATTCTCCCCAATCCCAACTCTCATCCGTCCGGTTCTATATCTTCCAAATCACTCCCATCATCATCCAACTCACTCCAATACTCTTCATCTCCTCATCTCCCTTCATCTCCGTCAAATCGTCCTCTCCTCATCATCATCTCTCCACTCTTTCTCTCATCAGCTCATCAGCTCGTCCTGCTCCCTCCTCTCCGTCTCCCTACTATCCCTCAATAACTCCACCCCCTCCCTTGACCTCGAGTCCCCAGTCCAATCGTCCTCCCCCTCCATCGTTTACATCCCTCATCACTCTCACCCTCCAACCTCTCGCTTCCCCCACCCCTCTCCGTCCCACACTACCAGTACCGTCTCCAGCTCCACCATCACGGTTCAACCACTTACCCCTCCCACTCTCTCAATCCAGGCTACATCTCGGATCAACCTCTCCATCCCTCCCTCGGAGTAGGATACTTAGAGAGAGAGAGAAACTCATCTCGCTCTCTAGCCACGTCTCCCCTCTTTCTCCACACCTCGCTGACTCTCTCTTGCTCCATCATCTCTCGAGAGTCTCTCAGCCCGCCCCTCCTCCTCTCTCGCCTCCAATCTCATCCAATCTCATCTATCTTCTCTCTTCTCTCTTTTTATCTCTCCTAACTCCTCTGCTCTCCTATCTCTGTCCTTATTCTCTCTCCTCTCCCCTTCACCCCCCCCCTCTCATTATCTCTCTCTGTCTCTCTCACTCTATGCTTTCTCTCTTACTCTCTCTCTCTTCTTCGTCTCTCCTCATTCTCTCATCTTTCTCTCTCTTACTCTCTCTCTCTCTGCTCTCCCTCTCTCAACTATTCTCTCTCATTCTTCTCATCTTCTCTTACCTCTCTCTCTTTCTCATCTTGTTCTCCTCTACTTCTCGCCTCTCTCTTAACTCTTCTCCTTCTCCTCGACAACTGTCTCTCTATTCTCCTCTTTTCCTTATTCCTTTTCTTCTCATTCTTTCTCCTCTTCTTAATCTCCTCTCTTCTCCCCCATCTTGCCTCTCTTTTCTCGTTTCTCTCCTCTCTTTCCTCCTCTTCTCTTCGTTCTCGTCTTTCCACATTCTCTTTTTATCTCTCTCCTTCGCCTCTCCTCCGTCCTCTCCATTCTCCTCCTCTCTCATCATACGTCGTCTCTCCTCGTATCTCAACTCCGTCCTCTCCGTCTCTCTCTCTCTCCCTCTTCTCTCGCTTCAATCTCCAATCTCTCCTCCTCCTTCTCTCTCCCAATCCTCCTCTCTCTCTCCACTCCTACTCCATCCTCCTCATAACTCTCCCTTCTCCCACTCTCGCGCTCTCTCGCTCCATTAATACCTCGCCCCCATCTCTCTCTACCTCTCAATCTCTCCAACCTCCCTCTCCTCTCCTCTCGCGCTCTCCCCGTTCGCTCCCCATCCCCCTCCGACTCTTCCTATCTATCTCTCCTCCTCTCCCCTCTCTCCACAATCTCTCCCCTTCCTCTCACTCTCTCCTCTCTCCGTCACCCTCCTCTTCCCTTCTCACTCCTCACCCCGCTCCTCTCTCTCCTCTTCTCCCTCGTCATCCATTCTCTCTCTATCCCGTCTTCTCCTCTCTCCTCCCACTCCTCTCCCCTCTCCGATCTCTTTCCCTCCCCTCCCCCCTCCCCCCTTCATCCACTCTCTTTCTACGACCCCCCTCCTTCTCTCCCCTCCCCTCATCTCACTTCTCTTTCCTCCCCTCTCGGTCCGTCTCTCCCTCTCTCTCTCGTACTCTTCCCTCCCTCGTCTCCCTCACCCCCCCCATCTACTCTCCCTCACCCCTCCCCTCTCCCGAGAGTTCCTCCTCTCGCTCCCATCTACTATTACTCCCCCATCCTTCTCCACCTCTACCTTCCTTCCTCCTCGCTCTCCTCCTCCTCTCTCCACTCCTCTCTCCACCCTTCTTCTCTCCCCCTCTCTCCCACCCTTCCACTCCAACTCTCTTCCTCTACCTCTCTCTCTCCCCCCTTCTCTCCCTCTCTCCTCTCTCCATCATCTCGTTCACTCTCCCTTCATTCTCCCCCCTCCCTCTCGGTCCCTCTACTCCTCTTTCTCTCTCATCTCCTCCCTCCCTTCTCTCCTCACTCTCGTCCTCATCCCTCATCCTCCATCACTATCTATGCCCTCACCGCCTCCTCTTCTCCATCTCCCTCATCCTCCTATCTCTCACACATCGCCTCTCCAGCTCTCCCTTCTCACAGCCTACCCACATCCCCTTCTCCCTGCTCTTCTCTTCCTCTTCCCACTCCTCCCGTCCGTTCCATCTCCCTCCTCCTCCTCCCTCTCTCTCCCTCTCACTCTCTCTCCCCACGACTCCCTCTACAAGTCAAATTCTCTCGCCTCAACTCTCTCCTCCTCGGGTCTCTCTCTTCTCTCCTCTCTCCCTCTCTCCTCCTCCTCCTCTCACCATCTCTTCTCTCGCTCGGTCCTTACTCACTCCGCCCTCTTACTCTCTCAGTCAATCTTCACAATCCCTCTCTCCCTACTCCTCTCCTCCTCCTCATCCCCTCACTCATCTCGACCTCTCTCGCTCCCTCTCTTATCTCTCTCCCCTCTCCCCATCTCTCTCTTCCTTCCTCCTATTCTACTCTCCTCTCTCTCTCACTCCATCTCTTCCTCCTCTCTCTCTCTCACCTCATCTCCATCTCTCTTCACTCCACGCTCTCTCCTTCCATCCTCGCTACTCTCTCCTTCTCTCCTCTCTCCCTCGCTCTCCCCTCTCTCTCCCTCTCCTCCTCTCGCCTCCTCCTCGACCCCCTCATCTCTCCGTCTCAATCCCTCTCTCTCGCTCCTCGTCTCGCTCTCCAACTCTCACTCTTTCTCTCCTTCTCTTCTCATCCTCTCCACTCTCCTCCCGTCTCAACCCTCTCAACGCTCACATCCTCTCCCTCTCACTCTCCTCCCCGATCCCTACTCTCTCTCTCTCCCACCCTCCCATCACCCTCCATCTTTCCTCCCTATCTCTCCCCTCTCTCATGTCCTTCCTCTCTCCTCTCCTCTTTCCCTCTCTCTCTCTCTCGCCGTCTCCTCACCCTCTCCCTCTCCTCTCTATCATTCCTCCCTCCCACTCCGTCCTGATCGCTTCGCCCCTTCTCTCTCATCTCCTCCTGCTCTCGGCAATCAATCTCTCATTACATCCTCTACTCTCTCTCTCCTACACAGCTTCTCCCATCCTCTCCTCTCCTTCCACTCAACATCATTCTCTAGTCCTCTGTCTCCTCTACTCTTCTCTCTCCACTCTCACTCTTCTCTCCTCCTCTCCGCTCTCCCTCTCACATCCGTTCTCTCCCTCCACTCACTCTCTCTCCTCTCTCTCTCTCATCTCTCTCTCCTCTCTCTTCACAATCTCTCCCCTCATCAACTCTCTCTTTCTCATCTCCTCTCTCCAGTCTCTCTCCTTCTCCCTCCCCTCCTCGCTCTCTACTCTCAATCACCTTCTCCTACTCTGCATCTCTCCTCGCTTCTCTCCTCCCGTCTCGGCCTCTCTCCTCTCTCTCCCCTCTCTCGCTCTTCACCCCCTCTCCACATCATCCCCGCTCTCTCCTAGCTCTCACGCCTCCAATACTCCTCTCCACTCTCACATCCCTGCATCCTCCTCCTTCATCTCTCCCTTTCTCTCCTCGTCTCCCTCTCATCCTCTCCACCTCCCCACTCTCTCCTGTCGCCGTCATCCGTCTTTCTCTCGATCTCCATCTTTCCTCTTCTCTCTCTGCTTTCTCTCTTCCTGCCCAACCTGTCTCTGATAACAACAATAAAGATAAATATAAACTAAAAACGATCAAAGATTCAAAATTCTGAACCCATTAGGCTGCAAGAGGGTGCTCAGAGCTGTGGTACACTATTGTGATAAAGTATAAAACAAATATGTTTTGATGTTAAACTGTGATTAAGACAGTTTTTTTTTTTTTTTTTTTTTATGTGTTATTGCTACCCTTGTTTTGATATCTTTGAGAGTGTCAGTATTAGCACATAATTGTTATAATGATAACGAGGAGTAATGATGATAATGATTATGATGATGGTGATGATGGTAGCAAAATAGTCGAAGTAATAATGATGATGATGATGAGTATGATAATAACAATGAAGATAATAATAGTAAGAATACTTTTATC
>NC_061833.1:23553275-23558275 GCF_019202785.1 Penaeus chinensis | reverse complement strand
CTCCATCGAGGAAGAATCGATAAGAAATTGGAAAGGGAAATGGTATATGTATATATGTATATATATATATATATATACACACACATGTATATGTATATACATATATATATATATATATATATATATATATATATATATATATATATATATATATATAGAGAGAGAGAGAGAGAGAGAGAGAGAGAGAGAGAGAGAGGTAGATAGATAGATAGATAGATAGATGGATAGATATATGTATATGTATATATATACATATATATATATATATATATATATATATATATATATATATATATATATATATATATATATATATATATATCTGTGTCTGTGTGTAGAGAGAGAGAAAGAAAGAGAGAAAGAGAGAGTCAGATTCAGACATTCAGTCGAACGAACGAACAGGAGACAGAGAGAGAGAGAGAGAGAGAGAGAGATGCGCACAAAGCATGAAAGACCGAAGCTGCTTCTTCTTCAGCAGCTCTTTTGTGAAATCACCAAGAAATGGCTTAGAGACGCACGCGCTTGTCATTTATCTGCCTGCAAGTTCCCGGGGTCTAAAGCACACCTAAAGACCGTGATTTATTGTCGCGTCCGATTCGTTACACTGAGCGAAGATACTAAATGAGATAAGTATTTAGACGCACCGATGTTTTTCGTCGTCCGCTTAAAGAAATGCCTGAGTCGTCGAGATGAAAGAAGCCGGCCCTCAGTTTTCTGAAGGATGAGGACGCCTCTTTCGGGCTTTCTTCTGTGGATGGGGGGTGGGGGTGAGGCAGGGGAGGGGGGGCAGGAAAGGTGGAGAGGGGAAGGGAGCAATGAAGGATGGAGGGGGACGGGGGCACGGAAAGGCTGTGGAAGCGGGCGGGGGGGTGGGGGGGTTAGAGGTGGAGGTGTAGGGGGGGGGGGCGAAGGGGCAGGGGGTAATGGCGTGGGGTGAGGCAGGAAGGAAGGAGGGGGTGGGGTGGGGGGGGGGTGAAAACGAGGTTGTCCTCCAGGAAGCCACGCGAGGGAGCTCTCAGCTGTAATCACGTGATCTGGCGTCACTCTCGCATTACTTCCTTTTCCCTGAAAGCTCCTCCGCCTCCCCACCTCCCCCCCTTCCCCACCTCCCCTCCCCCTCTTCCATTTTCGGCCAGTCGGGATGGGCTGGAGGGGAAGGAGGGAGGGAAGGAGGCCAAGGAGGAGGAATTTTAACACACTTCTTCAATTGAATCCTTTTGTTTTCCGCTCATTTGATCTTTTACTTTCTCTCTCCCGCGTCTCGACAATACGGTTAAGAAATAGTGGCGAATAACATGCACATCGTTATCCGTATATCCACGACTTTCCACATGCACACAGCCATGCGATTCTCACGTACATGACCCTCATATAATGCATGTCACACCTTCGATACTGACGTTGCCGGGTGACATGACGCACGACATGACACACGTCTGACGCGAGATCCTTTTCACGAGATATGATCAGAGAGGGAAGCAATATGCTCGAAAGGGGTTGAGGAGAAATAGTTAAGGTCACATAATGATGTCATTTCCCGAGGACGAAGGTCGCGAGGGTGGGGGGGGGGGGGAGAAGTAGGAGAGGAGGAGAAGTAGGAGAGGAGGAGAAGTAGGAGAGGTGGAGAAGTAGAAGGAGGTGGAGGAAGAGGAGGAGGAGGGGGAGGAGGAGGGGGAGGCAGAGGAGGAGGAGGAAGGGGAGGGGAGGTGAAGGCGGGGAAGGAGGAGGGGGGAGAGGAGGGGGGCGAGAAGGTAGGGGTGGAGGAGAAGAAGGAAGCAAGAAGAAGAGGAAGAGGAAGTGGAAGAAGAGAAAAAGAAGAAGAAAAAGAAGAAGAAGAAGAAGAAGAAGAAGAAGAAGAAGAAGTAGAAGAAGAAAAGGAAGAAGAAGAAGAAGGAGAAGAAGAAGAAGAAGAAGAAGAAGAAGAAGAAGAAGAAGAAGAAGAAGAAGAAGAAGAAGAAGAAGAAGAAGAAGAAAAAGAAGAAGAAAAGAAGAAGAAGAAGAAAAAGTAAAATAAAAAAAGAAAAAGAAAAAGAAAAAGAAGATGAAGAAGAAGAAGAAGAAGAAAAGAAGAAGAAGACGAAGAAGAAGAAGAAGAAGAAAAGAAGAAGAAGAAAAGAAGAAGAAGAAGAAGAAGAAGAAGAAAAAGAAGAAAGAAGAAGAAAAAGAAGAAGAAGAAGAAAGAAGGAGAAAAATAAGAAGAAAGAAGAAGAAAAATAAGAAGAAGAAGAAAGAAGAAGAAAAAAAAAGAAAAAGAAAATTAAGGAGAAGAAGAAGAAGAAAAAGAAGAAGAGGAGGAGGAGGAAGAAGAGGAAGAGATTCCGTCCTCTTTCTCCTCCTTGGCTTGTATCAGACTCCGTATTCATCTTGATTAAATCCACTCCTGAGAGGCGAAAGGGATCTCAGGCTTAGTGCTGAGGAAGGAAGGAAGGAAGAAGGAAGAAGGAAGAAGGAGAGAAAGAAAGAGAGGGGGATTTAGACTAGTTTAGAAAATGGAGGAAGAGAGATGGAAGGAAGAGGGACAGAGAGAAAGAGAAGATGATTTAAATTAATAGCTAAAGGAGAAATGGAAGAAGGAAGAGGGAGAGAAAGAAAGAGAGGGGGATTTAGATTAATAAGTAAAGGAAAAATGGAGGAAGAGAGATGGAAGGAAGAGAGACAGAGAGAAAGAGAGGATGATTTATATTAATCATTAAAGGAGAAATGGAGGAAGAAAGAGGGAAGGAAGAGGGAGAGACAGAAAGAGAGAAATGGAGGAAGAGAGAAGAAAGGAAGAAGGAGAGAAAGAAAGAGAGGATGAAATAAATGAACAACTAAAGGAGGAATGAAGAAAGAAAGAAGTAAAGAAAAGAAAAAGAAAAGATTGAATGAAAGTATAAAAGAAATTCCACAAAATGTTTTCCCATTTACATAAAAAAAAACTAAAAAAAAAAAATGAAACAAAGAAGGAAAAGTCAAGATAATAATAATAATAATAATAAAAAAAAAAAAATCAAAACACCAAAGAAAACGGGAAGGAAGGGGGGACTAAGGGGAAGTGGGGGAGGGGGGATACTTGGAAGCTGAAGCGAAGCAATAATAAATAAGGTAATAAAAGAGGGAGAGAGAGAGAGTCAAAAATCAAACTCTCGAGAGAATTTAATGGGAAATGAAACGAGCCAGAATAAGGAATTCGATAGAAGGGAAGAGATGGAAGATACAATATATCTATATCTATAAAATATATCTATATCTATATATATTTATCCATCTATCTATCTATATCTATATCTATATCTATATCTATATCTATATCTATATCTATATCTATCTATCTATCTATCTATTTATATATATATATATATATATTTATAAATATATATATATATATATATATATATATATATATATATATATGTATATATATATATATATATATATATATATATATATATATATATATATATATATATATATATATAGAGAGAGAGAGAGAGAGAGAGAGAGAGAGAGAGAGAGAGAGAGAGAGAGAGAGAGAGAGAGAGAAAGGGAAACAATCTTAAGGGCTAAATTAGGGGTAGATAGACAGACAGACATATAGACCGACAGACAGGTATACATACATACATACATACATAAATTTATACATACATACATACATACATGCAGACTTACATACACATATACATACATACATACATAAATACAGACAGACAGACAGATGGCGATTAAGAGCAAGAAAAAGAACGGGCGAATGGAAGAAAAACTGCAGAAAAGGTAACAACAGCGACAATAGGAAAAGGAGAATAAAGCAAGAAAGAGAGAAACGGATAAAAAAAAAGAAAAAAAGAAAGAAAAAAAAACACACATTGGGTAAAATTGCGCGCGAGCCAAAGGCAAAAAGGCGAAAGCATGAATAAATGACGAGACATAACACAAATGAAGAGAACACATTAGAGGAAATGAGAAATGAGGAGGATGCAAAGAGCAAGCAGGAGGAGAGAGAAAATCGTTATATTTTTCTTTTTGTTTTCATGGCGTTCATTGTTGGTCCTGGGTTGAGTTGCCAATCAGTGTTTACAGTTTTGGTTTAGATATGCATAATCATATATATATACACACACACACACACACACACACACACACACACACACACACACACACACACACACACACACACACACACACACACACACACACACACACACACACACAGGCATACACAAACACACACATACACACACATGTTTGTGTATATATATATATATATATATATATATATATATATATATATATATATATATAATTATGCATCTCTATACATATACATATATATACATATATATACACATCTATACATACGCATATATATATATATATATATATATATATATATATATATATATATATATATATATACATATAAGATTATGCAACTCTAAACCTTATCTATCTAGCTAACTATCTATCTATATATATATCCAAATATATCTATATATATAAGATTATGCATCTTTAAACCATATCTATCTATCTATCTATCTATATATTATATACATATATGTATGTATATAATATATATATATATATATATATATATATATATATATATATATATATATATATATATATATATATATATACACATACATATATAATTTATTTACAGCTTACACACAGAAAGTGAATCATATGTGATCGTCCAATAGCTGATCACATTAGTCGGACTTGCATCAGTACCTTCCCCACATAAACCGAAATCTTCTGTTGCTGCGACGCATCCATGCACCCTCTTTTAGGGCATTTATAGGCCTAAGTCCGTGTGTGAGAGATCGACCCATTAGCAGGTGCCGCCTCTTCCTCTTCTCCTTTCCCGTCTCCTCTTTATCCCTCCTTCTCCCCCCCTCCCCCGTCTCCTCTTTATTCCTCCTCCTCCCTCTCATTTCCCTCCGTTCTGCCATGCCATTATAGCTGGGAAATTTCCCGTAGCCTTTCCCTTAAGTGTCTGGGCATTAATTCTGGAC
>NC_061833.1:23513275-23520775 GCF_019202785.1 Penaeus chinensis | reverse complement strand
TACAAGTTTGCGTGAGGAAGAAGCATCAGCGAAACAAAAGGATTTTGACACGCAGCTCCGAGTGAAACGCGATGTGTGTCAGTGTCATTAGATATTACACATTTATCTAGAGCATATTTGCCACCTACATGTCAAATTGTATATAGCGTCATGTAGAGCGACAGCCTGATGGAGCATTTAGGGCAGATGAAGAAGCAAATTCGACAGATAAAAGGAATATATTCGGCGGATAAGGAAATATAGTCGACAGATATAAGACTATATTTGACAAATAAAGGAACATATTCGGCAGATAAAAGGAACATATTCTGGAGGTAAATGAGCGTTTTCACGATATGTAGGAGCATATTCGGCAGACAAAAGAAGCATATTCGGCAGATAAGTGAACATGTTCGACAGATAAGAGGAACATATTCTTCAAATAAAAAAGCAGGTTCAAGATATAAAGTCGCATATTCGACAGAGAAAGTAGCATATCGGACAAGGACATCAGTAGACAACGACCTCTCTCACAGCTCGTCCCAGCTCTTTGCACATTCATATTTTCATATATTTCCATGAACATTAATCTTTTATTGCGATGAACCGTATGACTGATCAGCAGATTTATTCATCAGATTGGCGAGGTTCCATGTGTGTGTATAAAACTGTAATAGTGACTTTGATTCTGCGTGTGTGTGTGATTTTGACTGGTTATTTGTGTGTTGTGTATGTGTTTATGTGTGTTTGTGTATGTGTGTGTGTGATTGGGATTGTGATTATGTGTGTGTGTGTGTGACTGTGATTGTGTGATTGTGTCTGTGTGTGACTGTGATTGTGTGAATGTGATTGTGTCTGTGTGTGACTGTGACTGTGTGTGTGTGTGTGTGTGTGTGTGTGTGTGTGTGTGTATGTGTGTGTGTGTTTGTCCTGTCTGTCTGTACGTCACGTCGGTAGGAGATATATGATAAACTTCAGTGACACGTAACATAATGTACAAAGTTTGGTGTCATAGGATTTTGGTGTGCGAACTATTCCTAGGAGGAACTATTCCTATTATCGTTGCAGTTATTGATATGACTTTCTAAATGGTAATACACATTTTCTTGTAATATATATAAAACTATGAATTAATATGGCACATCACGTTGCATATATTAATTATATAGAAACTCTTGAAGAAAAAAAAATCTCCACATTAATTTTAAGTAAAGTACTTTGAAGACTATCAAAAAGACGAAGATCAAAGCGGAAAGTGAGAGGAAAAATACTACAAAATATGACGTCAATAACTTTAATATAGAACCCAAAAGTAAAAGACAACACGGGAACTTTTTCTCGTCCACGTAGACAAAGGCTGACAGTCAAATTAGGCCTTAGACATCCGAGTCTGATTAAGAGCCATTTTATTCCCTAAATACTGTCTTCTTGCTGGATTCCTGTCATTAGGGTTGCTTGTGTCGGTCATTTGAGTATGTCTGTTTGTTTACTTGCTTTATTTATCTGTCTGTTTGATTACTTTGCTTGTTTACTGCCTTGACGCGAAGTGCTTTCACCTTTCATTTTTTGTTTACTTTTTTTTTTTTTTTTTTTTTTTGGCAACACAGTTCTCTACAATTTGGGGTTTTTTCTCTTCTTTTTCCCCCATTTCCTTCTTTTCTGTTTTTTCCTTTTTGTTTTTCCCCTTTATTCTCTTTTTTTTCCCCTTTTTTTTTTTTTTCCTTGTCCCCCCTTTTCCCTCTCCCCCCTTTCCCTCTCCCCCCCTCCCTTTCTTTTTAAATTCTTTTTCCACTTTTTTTCCCCCTTTTAAATTATTTGCCATACCTCCCTTTTTGAAAATTTTCCCTTTCCCTTTTCCCCTTCTTTCTCCCTCCTGTCTTTTTTCTTCCCTCCCTATCTTATCCTTTCTCCCATTCCCCTTCCCCCCTCCTTTTCTCTCTTTTCCCTTTTTAAAAACCCCTTTCTTTCCTTTTTCTAAATCTTTTTCCCCCTTTCCCCCTTTCCCCCTTTCCCCCTTTTTTGGGGGAAACCCCCTTTTTTTTGGGGAAAAAAATTTTTTTTCCCCCACCCCCAAAAAAAAAAAATTTTTTTCCCCCCTTCCCCCCCCCCCCCTTTTTTTCCCCACCCTTTTTCCCCCTTTCCCTTTTTTTCCCCCCCTTTTTTTTCCCCCCCCTTTTTCCCCCCCCCCCCCTTTTCCCCTTTTTCCCCCCTTTCCCTTTTCCCCTTTTTTTCCCCCCCTTTTTTCCCTTCCCCGCCCCTTAATTTCCCCCTTTTTTTCCCCTTTTTTTTTTCCCCCCCCCCCCCCTTTCCCCCCCCCCCCCCCCCTCCTTCTCCTCCCCCCCCCCCTTCCCCCCCCCCCCCCCTTCCTTTTTTCCCCCCCCTTTTCCCCCCCCCCCCCCCCCCCCCCCCCCCCCCAAAACCCCCCTTTCCCCTTTTTCCCCCCCCCCCCCCCCCCCCCCCTTCCCCCTCCCTTCCCCTTTCCCCCCCCCCCCCCCCCTCTTCCCCCCCCCCCCTCCCTTCCCCCCCCCCCTTTTTTTTTTTGGGAAAAAGTTTTTTTGGGGGGGGGGGGGGGGGGGGCAAAGGGGGGGGGGGGGGGGGAAGGGGGGAGGGGGGAAAAGGGGGGGGGGGGTGGAGGGGGGGGAAAGGGGGGAGGGGAGGAAAAAAAAGGGGGGGGGAAAAGGGGGGGGGGGGAAGGGGGAAAAGGGGGAAAAAAAAAGGGGGGGGGGGAAAGGGGGGGGGGAAGGGGAAGGGGGGGAGGGGGGGGGGGGGAGGAAAAAGGGGGGGGGGGGAAAAAGGGGGGGCGGGGGGGGGGGGTTTGGGGGGGGGGGGGGGGGGGGGGGGGGGGGGGAAAAAGGGGGGAAAGGGGGGGGGAAAAAAAAGGGGTTAAAAGGGGGGGTTTTTTTTTTTGGGTTTTTTTTCTTTTTTTCCCGGGAAAAAAATTTTTTTTCCTTAATTTTTTTAAAAAAAGGGGGGGGGGGGGGGGGGGGGGGGGGGGGGGGGGGAAAAAAGGGGGGGGGGGGGGGGGGGGGGGGGGGGGGGGGGGGGGGTGGGGTTTTGGGGGGGGGGGGAAAAAAGGGGGGGGGGGGGGGCCGGGGGGGGGCCCCCCGGGGGGGGGGGGGGGGGGGGGGGGGGGGGGGGGGGGGGAAATTGGGGGGAAAAAAAAAGGGGGGGGGGGGGGCCCCCCCCCCCCCCCAAAAAGGGGGGGGGAAAAAAGGGGAAAAAAAAAAGGGGGGGGGGGGGAAAAAAAACCCCCCCCCCCCCCAAAAAAAAAAAAAAAAAAAAAAAAAAAAAAAAAGGGGGGGAAAAAAGGGGGGGTTTTGGGGGGGGTTTTGGGGGGGGGGGGGGGGGGCCCCCCCTTTTTTTGGGGGGGGGGAAATTGGGGGGTTTTTTTGGGGGGGGGGGGGGGGGGGGGGGGGGGGGGGGAAAAAAAAAAAGGGGGGGGGGGGGGGAAAAAAAAAAAGGGGCCCCCAAAAAAAAAAGGGGGGCCCCCCCCCCCCCCAAAAAAAAAAAAAACTTAAAAAAAAGTTAGTATAAAAAAAAAAATTTAAAAATTCCCCAAAAAAAAAAAAACCCCCCCCCAAAAAAAGAAAAAAAAAATTTTGGTTTTTTAAAAAAAAAAAAAAAAAAAAAGGGGGGGAAAAAAAAAAAAAAAAAAAACCGGGGGGGGGAAAAGGGGGGGGGGGCCAAAAAAAAAAAAGGGGAAAAAAGAGAAAAAGGAGGAGAGGGAGCCCAGGGGGGGAACCCCCTTTAGGGGAAGGGGAAAAGAGAAAGGGAGGGCGGAGGGTTTGGTGGGGCGCGGCCCCTGGGCCCTATAGGGCCCGGCCCCGGGGCCCCGGGCCCGGGGGCCAAGGAAAAAAATGTTAAGACCCCCAGGATAAGAGAAATAAAGTAAAAAAGTGAAAGGAATATCCAGCTTGGTTAAATGAAAGAAAACCCACCCTTTACCCCAAAGTAAAAGGGGTAAATAAATTCTCAACCCCCCCGGGTAATAAAAAATAAAACACCAAAATTTAAATTAAAATTCGTTAAAAAAATAAAATTATACATAAACTGCCATTAAACCCAGAGGGGGGCGGGGAAGGGGAAAAAGGGGGACGGGAAGAAGTAAAAGACGGAAAACCCGTTACGAGTGAACAAATTGGGAGAATTTGGGGGTCGCAAAGGGTTTAAAAGAGAGAGAGAGAGAAAAGAGAGAGAAAAGAGAGAGGGGGAAAAGAGAGAAAAGGAGAGAGGGGGAGAGAGAGGGGGGAAAAGGGGAGAAAGGGGAAAAAAAAAAAAAGAAATGCAAAAGGATAAAAAAAAAAAAAAAAAAAAACAAAAAAACAAATGAAAAACCCCGGAACAAAAAAACGAAAAAAGGGAGACCAAAAGAAACGACGAAAACGAGAGGAAAAGACAGAGAGAAAAAGCCAGAGAGGAAAAAATACAAAAACAAAAAGGAAAAAAGGGTTCGATCCTTCCACCTGCCGCACTTTTATTTTTTACACCCGGGTACTTAAGGCACTTTTAAATAGGGGGCGGGGGTCGGGCGCTCCCCTCCCCCCCCCCCCTTCCTTTCCCTTGGCCCCTCGGGCCCACCCGTTGCTGAACTGACGGCGGGCGGGGGGAAGTTCGATCGGCAATTTTTTTTATGTGGAAACGGGGGGTTAAATGTGTTTTTTCCCGGGGTGTTGTTAGGGGCGAGGCAGGGGGGAGGGGGGGGGAGGGCGGTGTTGGGGAGGAAGGGGGTTTGTTGGGGAAAGGTGGGGGGGGTTGGTTTTGTCCTTTCTCTCTCTTCTCTCTCTCTCCTCTCTCTTCACTCCCCCTCTCTCTCTCTCTCTGTTTTTTCTCCCCTCTTTCTCTCTTACATTTTTTTTTTTATTTAATGTACAGGAAACAATTTCAATTTTTAGGATCGGACCTTTTTAAATAGGTGAAGGGAATTTTTGGAAAACAGATCCTCATCTTATATGACATTAAAACAGGAAACAAAGCCTCTTTTAAGATAAACGAAAACCCCTTTTTAAATGACAAGGGTAAGTTAGAAAGCGAGACCTCTTTTTAACATGGCAGTGCTAAGTTAGGAAGTAAGGGCCCCTTTTTAAAAAAAATGCTAAAATAGGGGAAAAAAAAAATTTTCTTCCCGAGGAAAAAGGGAAAAATTTGGGAAAAAAAAATCAGGTCAAAAAGTCAGAGGGGGAAATGCCAAAAAAAAGGGTTTTTAGGGGGTTAAAAAAAAATGGCAAGGGAAATGGTCGGGGATAATTATGGGGAGCCCGAATACCGGGGAAAAAAATATAAAAGGGCAAAGTATTTAAAATTATACTAGATTTTGGGTCAAGACAGGCCGCCCAAAAATTTTACTCCCGGCCCAGGAATTTAAGGGCTGAGCGCCAGAAAATTTAAGGGGGGAGGAGGCAAATCCCTTATTCCATTTATCATTTAAACCCCTAAAAGGGGAAATGCCCATACCCCGTTTTTCTTTTGGAATGGGGTCGGATATGTTTTATACAATATTAATTTTTAGATATAAATAATATTATTTATATTAATACATTCATTTCAATTATTTTAAATTTTCATATAACCCCCCCAAAAATTAATAAAAAAAAAATATATAAAAATTTTAAAAAAATATTTATATGAACACGCAATAAAATTAAACATGTAAAATTGGGGTATAACCCTAGTGGGATTTTAAATTTTGGGGATAATCCCTTTTCTTAAAAATTAGGGGGTTTCAACCCCAAATTTAACACTTTTGCATTCGTTGTATTTTCGTAGCTATAATCAAACTTAGATAAACCATTTTTCTAAAAAAATACTTTTGTTTTTTTTTTCCGAAATTCAAAAATTCCAGTGAGACGATATGGTGTTATAAATTCCCAGAGGCTTAAGGTGAGCAAAAACATAAAATTCATTGCACATATTAAAAGGCTCATTCACACATACATGATTAACATTGCAAAAGTCCGCTTTAGCGGTCATGTACTTTAATTCGGCTACGCATTCGCCGTGTTTTCAATATTGTCGGTACCGATTTTTTTTTTTTTTTTTTTTAAGGGGTAAACCGGGGAATTTTGACTTTTTTAAAAAAAATTAAAATAAATTTTGTCTCTTTTTTTTAAAACTCCCAAAAAATGTACCGTCCCCGTATAGCCCAAAAAAAATTTCCTAAAATTTTTTTGACGTTAAGGGGAAAAACTGTATGTATTTGAATAGACGAATATAAGCCCCTTTTCTGCAATATATAAAATTTTTATATATATATTGATATATATATTATAATTTTAATAATATATATGTTAAAAACCCCCACAAAAACACAAAACAAACCAAAACTAAAAACAAAACAAAAAAAAACAAAACACACAAACCCAACCCCCACAAAACAAAATTAATATATTTTATATGAGGGGTGTATGTTTTGTTTGTGTGTGGTATTTTTTACGTAAAAGTGTATCCCCTTTTTTCCTTTAGTATTACGTTTAAAAAAAAAATTAAAAAATTTTTTTCTTTCCTTTTTTTTCCTTTTTTCCCTTTTCCTTTTTTTGGGGGTTTTTCCCCTTCCTCCTCCCCCCCCTCCCCTTCTTTTTGGGTTCCTCCTCTTCCCCCTCCTTTTTTCCCCCCCTCTCTTTTGCGTTTTCCCCTTTTTTTCCCCCCTTTTTTTCCCCTTCCCTCTCTTTTTGCGTTTTCCTCCTTCTTTCCCCCTTTTCCCCCCTCCCTTTTTTCTTTTGGGTTTTTTTTCCTCCCCTTTTTCCTCCTTTCCCCTTCCCCTTTTTGGGGGGCCCCCCTCTTTCCTTTTCCTTTTTTTCCTCCCCTTTTTTTTTTTTTTTTTTTTTTTTTTTTTTTCGTTCCTTTTTCCTCTTTTCCTTTCCTTTCTTTTTTTTTTCCTTTTTTTTCCCCTCCCTCCTACTCCTCATCTTCCTCCTCCTTCTCCTCATCCTCCCCTCCTCTCTATTCCATTCCTCCTCTTCCTCCTCCTCCCCTCCTCTCTTTTGCGTTCCTCCTCTTCCTCCTCCTTCTCTTCTCCTTCTCCTCCTCCTCCTCCTCCTCTCTTCTCCAATCCTTCTCCTTCTCCTCCTCTCTTCTCCTCGCCTCCTTTCCTCCTAGTCCCCCTCCCTCGCTCTCTCCCTCTCCATTTCCCTCTCCCTCTCCCTCTTTCTCGCCCTCCCTCTCCTCTTCCTCTCTTTTTCCTTCCCCTGTTCCTCCCAACGCATCGTCAAAGGAATCTCATCTCGGATCCTGAAGACGAAGTTCGGGATTTTTTTTTTTTTTTTTTTTTTATCCTTGAGTCTCGCCATTGAAGCAGCTTGTGTGTTCATCCTCCCTGTTTTCGCCTAATCTCTCTGCTTTCATTCGTAGTCCCCTGTGGCGGCGTCGGCATGCTTGCGAAGAGGCACATGCACACACACACACACACACACACACGCACACACACACACATACACAAAAAAGAAAAAAAAAAAAAAAAGACCGATTGCAGACACATACGCAAAGAAATGTGTTGTCCGGTTGTGCAAGCGTAGGGTCACGTATACA
>NC_061833.1:23505775-23508275 GCF_019202785.1 Penaeus chinensis | reverse complement strand
ACTCCAACCTTAAGAAAAAGACGACTGAAACTATATCAACCCAGAAGAAAAAAATCTATCCACTCCTCACAAGATCCCAGTCAAGCCTGCGACAACAAACAAACAGAGCATCACATTTCACCCCCTTCGCCGCCTCTGCTTCCTGCCTCGGCCTTTCGAAGAGACCAGCGCCTGTTCCCTCTCACCCTCTCGACGGCGCCCTCTGGAATCGCTCGAGCGTCTTCCGTCACGTCCTCCGTCTTTCCCCGGCCCTTTGGCGGCGTCGAGGGACCTTCAGCGCCTTCGGGAGGGGCTGGCGAAGGGATAACGTGGTCTTTGTGGTGAGGCGGTGTGAGGGGGCGACTGTCAGAGGCCGGGCGAGTGTGTGCGGGTTTCTGCTTGTGCTTGGAGAAAGGGTGGCCGGGGGGTCGGGTGAAGAAGCGGGTCGGGTTTGGCCGAGGAAGAGTGCAGATTGGTTAGTATGGGAGGATTTTAGCTGTGGTTGAATTCGAGTTGACTGAGGTTGAATGCAGTTTGGATGAGGTTAAATTCGGGTTGGTTGTAGTTAAACATTGGTTGCTTGAGGTTAAATCTGGTTGAATGTAGGTTAGCTGAGGTTGAATGCAGTTTGGCTGAGGTTGAATTCGGGTTGACTGAGATTAAATGTAAACTCAGTTTAAAAGCAGACGGGTTAATTTACTAACTTTTACAAACAAAATAATCTATAAGTTCATGCTGTCGGAGCATGTTGCACATTCCACCGAAAAAGCTGAAACATGAAGTAAGTTGACATAAATGTTAATGGTCTTTAAAAACTTTTTGTAAAAGAAACCAGTTATTTAGTGTTACTGTATTGTCTGTGGCAACACGATGGCTGAAATGGCGAGATTAGGTCGTCCATTAAACAGGCCACCTAACAGGTCCCTCTCCCTCTCCTTCTACCTGTCTCTGTCCCTCCACCTCCCCTTCTCCTTCTCTTTCTCCCTCTTTCTTTCCCTCTCCCCCTCCCCTTCTCTATCTCTCTCTCCCTCTCTCCCTCCCCCTCTTACTCTCTATCCTTCTCTCTTTCCCTCTTCCCTTCCCCCTCTCAATCTCCCTCTCCATCTCCTTTCCTCCATCCCTCTCCCCACCCTCCCCCTTCCCCACTCCCTCTTCCTCTCCCCACCCTTCCCTCCCTCTTCCTCTACCAACCCTCCCCTCCCCCACCTCTTCTCCTTCTCCCTCCTCTACCCCCTCTCCCTCCTCCGACCCCTTCCCCCCCTCCCCCCTCTCCCCTCGCCCTGTCCTTTCAACGGTTATCGGGATTTCGCCATGCACCAACTTTCTAACAAGGAAGCAACAAAGTCCCTAGAGTTCCGGGCTATTCTTGGTTTTTTGAAAGGAGATTCTTGGCTTATTCTTCTTGTTTATTTACTGTGAGGTATTTGCTTTGTTGCTTCTTTGTTTGTGTTTTTTTGTGATTTATCGGTTTGGGTATTGGTATTATTGGTGCTGTTCTGGTTGTTGTCGTTCATTAGAATCATCTTCATCATCCTCTTCATCTTCATCATAATCTTCAATCTTTATCATCATCTTCATCTTAATCTTCATCTACATCATCCTCTTCATCTTCATCATAATCTTTAATCTTCATCATCTTCATCTTAATCTTCATCTTAATCTTCATCTATATCATCTTCATCGACATCATCATCTTCATCTTCATCATCAATATCATCACCACAATCACCATCACCATCATCACTACTATCTTTATCATCATCATCTTTATCATTATGATCATCAATTTATTTTCATTATAGACTATGTTAATTTACTATTTACAGGGAGCTAACCACTAGTCATTCCATCAGAACCTTGTTTCTATACGCCATCCAATATATAAACGCTATAGAACAGGAAAAAGGGCAGTAAAGAACAATAATAATAATAATAATAATAATAATAATAATAATGATGATACTACTTCTACTACTAATACCAATACTACTAATACTACTACTACTAATAATAATAATTATAATAATAATAAGTAAATAAATAAATAATGATAGTGATAATAATGATGATAATGATATAAAATAAGCACACATTGTTGAAGCCTTTTGACACTGAAAACGGAACCGTAGGTCATGACACCAATTGCGGTGTGTTTTTCAACTCGTGCAGCAGGTGCGGGCGAGCAGCGGGCTGTCAGATAAATTTATTTGTCGGTTTTATGATCGTTGTTGTTGCTTTTTTTGTTGCTGCTGTTATTGTTGTTGTTGTTTTTACATGCTTTTTATATTTACTGCACTTGTTTCTTTCTTTCGTGGCGTATGTGTCTGTCTTTTTTATGTCATCATAATTGTTTTTTTTATTATAATCTTTATATATCCATGTTTTAAAGAATGTTGTTTCATGTCACTGAATCCAATTTTAGAATGGAGACGTAAGTAGATACTTTTATACACTATTATTTACGAATGTTATGAAAATTTCTTCGCTAATCAAACTCAGTGGCACCCCATTTCAGCCACTT
>NC_061833.1:23483275-23493275 GCF_019202785.1 Penaeus chinensis | reverse complement strand
AGAGAGAGAGAGAGAGAGAGAGAGAGAGAGAGAGAGAGAGAGAGAGAGAGAGAGAGAGAGAGAGAGAGAGAGAGAGAGAGAGAGAGAGAGAGAGAGAGAGATGAGAGAGAGAGAAAGCTGAGAGAGAGAAAGAGAGAAAGAGAGAGAGAGAGAGAGAGAGAGAGAGAGAGAGAGAGAGAGAGAGAGAGAGAGAGAGAGAGAGAGAGAGAGAGAGAGAGAGAGAGAGAGAGAGAGAGAGAGAGAGAGAGAGAGAGAGAGAGAGAGAGGGAGAGAGAGAGGGGGGGGGGGAGACAGACAGACAACCAGACAGACAGACAGACTTGTCAAATTAAAGTAGCTCAGACGATTTCGTTACAAAAGAAGGTTTGAAGAGCAACAAAGGGAAGTGTAGTGACCACGCTCACTAAATATAGTAATGAGCCATGTTTTTTTTTTTTTTTTTAATTACAGTGCTTGAGTAACCTTCGTGGATACATTAGTTATATCATTAATCATTCCAGCTTATTACACAGTTTCAATATCACTAATTTGTATTTATTTGTCTCACTTTCTGAAGATATCCTTGAATGTTGTTATTCATAATTTGCAGTAGTTTTAGACAGTATTCATCTATATTTTGCAAAAGGGTTCCTTCAGAATTAAGTATTATTGCCACATTTCAAATTGCATTGTGAGAAATATCAATGAAGTTAGCAAGCATCAAGGTTATTTTAGATTTTTGATATGAAGTTAAAGATTTAATAACAAGTTGAATAATTAGAAGAAGAAAAAACTGCCTGACTGAGAGACTAGGCTTTTAAGTTGACATTTACCTTTTTAACTTCCTCGTGACAGGCATAACGATGTAGAAGAGGTACGCAGGAGAATGAACATCTTCACAATACAAGATATCCATACTCATTCATACCTTTTTTCTACATTTGTCAACATGGATACTTGCCAACGAGCATAATAATACCATGTTTTATGGCGTAAATCGTGAAGGTCAGATTATCCAGAGCATGAACAGGACATTCAAAACACAGTAAAAAGAACCAAAAATCGGCCATATGTTCACTTTATTGCAAGGATGCATGACTGACTCTAGTAATATTAAATAAATACATTTTGAATATAAACAAAGAGTTATATGCTCAGGGAAGATAAAGAACGTAAGATATGTATGTCAAAAAGGCTACAAAAAGTGTGTCTAAAATATTAAAAGTGTTCCGAGATTAATCGTGTGATTACAAGCCTATCAAAACTGTCATACTTCTCATTAACCATAGTAATAAATCAATTTGGAAACATTTGTCCCTTTAATTGACTTAATGTAGAATAATAATGCTAATGATGATGATGGTGGTGGTGATGGTGATGGTGGTGATGATGATGATGATGATGGTAGTGGTGATGATGGTGATGGTGATGATGGTGATGAGGATGATGAGGATGATGATGATGATGGTGATGATGATGATGATGATGATGATGATGATGATGCTCATGATGATGCTCATGATGATGATGATGATGATGATGATGATGATGATGATGATGATGAAGATAATGATAATGATAATGATAATGATAATGATAATGATAATGATGATGATGATGATGATGATGGTGATGGTGATGGTGATGATGATGACGATGATGATGACGATGATGAAGATGATGATAATGATGATGCTGGTATTGATGATGGTGACGATAATACTACTACTAATCTTGACAATAAAGCTCAGACGAAGAAGAAAGTAGTATAGTAAAGAGGAGGAAGAAGAAGAACAGACGAAGATGACGACGAAGAGCAAGAAAGAGAGAGAGAAGTAAAGAGAGACGAGCGAAGGACGCAAGAGTACCGCCACCGACTCGATCCTTTCAACTCTCCTGAATACTTCGCCGATTGTTACCTTTTCTTCAGCGGGATTTCCTTCGTAGCCGCCAAGTGTTTCTCGGATCAGAGGCCAAGTCGAGGGAAGTTACGTCTTTTGACAGATACTGAGGAATGCGGTCGAGTAACAATGGGGACCGCGGAGAAGATTGCTCGAGCGGACAAAGCCAGACTTCAGGGGTGGGGTGGGGGGGATTTGAAAAATGTTGGAAGGACAGTTTGAATTTTTTTTCTTCGCAGGATTGGAATATATATATATAGATAGATAGATAGATAGATAGATATATAGATAGATAGATAGATAGATAGATAGATTGGTGTTTTGTTTTTATGTTTTCAGGCTCGTTGTCTGTGTTAGAAATCAGAGCCTGGAGGATCACAGGCTTGCCCGGATAAACGGCTGGAGTTCACAATCCCCCTATTGTAACGATCGTTATGCTGCAGCTGTGTTAAGCGTGGTGTCGGTGGATGTAACAAAGGCTTTTCGCGTTGCATGACGGAAAATGAACGTTAATAAGGGATTTTACAAAATGGTTTCGCGTTGTGCATTTGCGGCTTTTACTGGCCTTGTTAAATGCCGTCATTTTTTTTTTTTTTCTATAGTTAAATGGTTGAGTTAGCGATGATACGAAAGAGTGAAATTAATGAGTGATTTTAATGAGGTATATTCTAGATGTGGATGGCGTTTAAGAATTACTGTTAATGACGAGAGAAATACGTTAATGACTAGGATTGACCCATATAGATGTCGAGTATTTTACAGACGAACAGGCTATGGAAGACCAAATTTACATATTTCCGTTAACATTGATAAAAATATGAAGGCTATATCTGAGTGTGCAGGCTTTCCTGATATTTTTAATTTCAAGGTCTTCAGGTAAGGTTGTCCATGGCCGATTATTTATATACATATTCATGTAAATAAAACTCAAAATCTATCATTAACAATGAGGATCTATTATTAACAATAAAAATCCATCAATAACAATAAGAATGTATCATTAACAAGAAAAAAATATCACTAACAAAAGGAATCTGTCATTTCGAGTAACACCTACGAGGAACGATAAATCAATCTTCATAGTTTACACATTTTTCAATCTCTGACTCGCCGACTACACGCCCCAACGTGATGAAGGTGGTTAGTGTGGAATTAGCGAGGGAAAGATGCTCCGCCGTGGCGCCAAATCGCTCGTGCGGCCGCCAGTTTAGCCTTTTCAGTGAAGACTCGTTTTTGCGGAAGGGTGACGGGTGTATTTTTTCTTTTCTTTTCTTCCATTGCGTTGGTTCTTTTTTGGTAAGATCTTGTCCGTTGATTCGTAGATTTTTTTTTCTCTTCTTTTTCAAAATAATGCCGAGCTAAATTGTATGTTTAAAATCTTGAGTAAGAAATGTATAGGTGTGTTATTGTTAATATTTACAGTATTGGAAGGAAAACACGTTTAGAAGGTACTCGATAATGGCGCTGCAACAAGCCATATAAGGAGATAAAGATTAAGCTCGTATTTTGGCGATAAAACGCTAGTGCTTCATCTGACTACAAATCTACAAGCTTTTATTAAAATACAAAGATCGAATTTATGTAGTAGACGCTCCGACGACTTCTGAACATCGACTCTCGGGGAAAACTAGCATGATACTCTGTAACACACAAAACATTCATAGACACAAGCATTCATGTTTTATTATTTTCTCGAAATGAAGTCCACGTCGTCACTCGTTGCTGTCCTATCTGCTGCAATTATCGTTTTTGTAGGAAATTGAAGGAAACCTCAGAGCGCAATGTAAAGCGTTTCCAAATTCTCGATTGTTTCGAGTTTATTCCGAGAATATTTAGATGAATTTAGAAGAGGTATGGACGCGAATGAATGTCTTCACAATACAGGAGATGTATTAAATGCATCTCTTTTATTGTGAAGATGTTCATTCTTATTCATACCTTTTCATACCTTCTCAACATGAATACAGTTCAGTAGAATGAATATAAGATTGTTTTGCAGCATACACTTTAAAGACATAATAATGAGGAATAGAAACCATTAAACTATAAAAGGATGTTCATTTAACTGCCGGTGAGAGAGAATTGTGTAGATAGAGACAGAGAGATAAAGATAGAGAAAGGAAAGACGCTTGAAGGTAAATATTGTTCTTTCATTTGAATGTTTATAATGTGTCATATATATATATATATATATATATATATATATATATATATATATATATATATATATATATATATATATATATATATATATATTTTTTTTTTTTTTTTTTTTGTCATTGTTCCTAATTATTTGTTATGTAACACATTAAATCTTATAAAAGTCTCATGATTCCACCTTTTTTTTATGATTCATATTTAATTGATAATCATTTCTCTGTAAATCGTTTCGTTCTGAAAGTTACTCACTCTGCTGTAAAGAAAAATAAAAAAAAGAAAGAAAAAAAAATCCGCATATCAGAAGCATTTGAAAATACTTCATAATGTACGTGCTTATGTAAGACGGTCCATGGTGCATTCGTTATTCTGTTTTACTTTTTGAATTTCCCTCCTCCCCTTATTCCTGTCTGTGTCCGTCCGTCTGTCTGTCTGTCTGTCTGTCTGTCTGTCTGTCTGTCTGTCTGTCTGTCTGTCTGTCTGTCTGTCTGTCTGTCTGTCTGTGTCCGTCCGTCTGTCTGTCTGTCGGTCTGTCTGTCTGTCTGTCTGTCTGTGTCCGTCCGTCCGTCTGTCTGTCTGTCTGTCTGTCTGTGTCCGTCCATCCGTCTGTCTGTCTGTCTGTCTGTCTTTGTCCGTCCGTCTGTCTGTCTGTCTGTCTGTCTGTGTCTGTCCGTCCGTCTGTCTGTCTGTCTGTCTGTCTGTCTGTGTAGGTCTCCGTTCGTCATACACATACAAAACGACAGTCAATTAAAGAGAGCTTCCCTTGTTAACTGAATTGCCGTGTGGTTATTCTAGTATAGTTCAAATTCGCTTCGTATGTCGTTTGTGGCATTCAGAAACGCAGGAATCACCGAATATCAAAATAACAAGCACAAAATATTATTCAATTCCAAGAAGATGCGTCTGAAAAATAACGAACTTTGGCCGATTTTTTTTTTTTTTTTTTCTTTTGCAAATTTGAAAGCAAACAATCTGTGGAAGGTTCGCACATCCACTCAGGGGTTAGTCTGCGCCGCTCAGTGCCACAAACATCAGTATCTTCAAGTCAAACGGAGAAGTTTTTGGAAGAGAACAGAGTACAGACTAGCAGGGCGAATACGACCAGAGGGATGTCAAGATGGCGACCGCTGGCGACACTCGAGACGAAGGAATTAATTGTGTTCTTATCTCGTGGTAGCAACAACTGATACTACTAATCACTCTCTCGGTTAGAGGTACGAAGCTGGCTTTTTTGTTTTTTTTCTTTTCTTTTTTTGAGTAGATGTATCGTCTCTTGGTAAGCTTTATCTAGTTTCCTTGGGACTTTGGAAGCTTTTTTTTTTTCAGGGTCTGCCTTTTTTGCTTTAATGATACCCACATCATAGTTCTACCTTTTCCCAAAGTGCCTTGCGTCTCCGGTCATGTGAGGCGAACCATAAGCTGTTTTACAAGTCGAGTTACCTGCAAGCAGTTTATTCCTTGGAACAAAAGTCTTTTCTTCGGTGAAAATTCGAAACACCAAAGATCACATTATCTAGCAGTTCGAGACGGAATTATCTCAACACATGAAAAAAAAAAAAAAAAAAATACATTCTCGAACCCAATATTTTGTCATTTGTTGCACTCAACGAGGGTGCGTAGTTGCTATATTAAGTTAAAAGAAGACAGAACTAAACATCTGTTACTGGGAAGGAAATTAAATATTGAGCATATTTTACTGTACATTGACTCACCTGTCTTCGTGGCATTAAGAAGGTAAAGTTCAGATGTTCTATAACTGAATGGCCATTTTTTATTTTTTTTCTCGTCTCATGTAATTAGAAAACGGAAACCTATCAAAGTTACTATATTAATCAAAAGTTGAGTACGGGATCTGATCGGTGAGGATGATATTTAGCGGTAAAAATGTATAATCGTAGAAATTAATGTAGGAAGTTGAGACATGGTATCTGCCAGACTTTCTGTCGTTTCTGTCTGTCTGCCTTTCTCTTTGTCTCCTTCGCTCCCCTCCTACTCCCTCACTCCCCTCCTACTCCCTCTCTCACTCTCTCTCTCCGTCTCTCTCTCCCTCCCTCCTACTTCCTCTCTCCCTCTCTCCCTCTCTCCCTCTCTCTCTCCCTCTCTCTCTCTCCCCCTCCTGATCCCTCTCTCCCTCCACCTCCCTCTTTCTGTGTCCCTCCTACTCCCTCTCTCTCTCCCTCTCTCCCTCCCTCTTTCTCTCCCTCCCTCCTACTCCCTCTTTCCCTCCCTCCCTCCCTCCCTATCCCCCTCCCTCCCTCCCTATCCCCTTCCCTCCCCCTTTCCCCCTCACCCCCCTTTTCCCCTCACCCCCCCTTACCTTTTCCCCCCTCTCTTTCTTTCTCTCTCGCACTCTCTCTATATCTTCCCCTTTGATTCCACCATCGCAAAGCTATACGTGCACACACTCTAGCCAAAAGATGAGATGGAGTACGCTTTTGAATACTGTTTTGGCAGACGGGATCAAAGAACTTTTTAGGCACGAGGAAAAGCCCTGAGCTATATGTGTTCGATTTTTTTTTTTTTTTTTTCTAATTATACATGAAGAGATTTTTTCTTAGTGTGTAGAGCAAAGTGTTTAGTTGAATTTTTTTATTGAGCTGCTGAAGAACTTATTATGGAAAGCATGTATGAGGGCGAATACAGGATTATTACAGACATGAAGTACAAAGAAGCAGAGAACTTTGTTAATGCATATCACTGATTATTTTCCTGGAAAAGAGAAGTCTGTTTTTATCTCGTAACATATCTGAACATAAGAACCAGAGGGATTTGTGTGTCCGCGGAATTAATGTTATGTCTCTCTCTCTCTCTTCTACGACCTATCTACCTACCAGTTAGTTAATATATGAAAAATGATATTATGTACACAAAGAGCCCTAGCATAGCAAAAGATCAGCACCCAATTCCCGAGAAACCATTATACAGGAAAAAAATAAAAGTAAAAAATAAAACAGTATACTTTTACATAAACATATATTATTCCTTGACTATAACAAAGAGGGGAGAAATTTGGTAGCGAGAACATACACCCATGCAAATGGTCCCTGTCAGGTTCACTAGGAAGGAGCAGTTTATGGCAAGACAACACACTTAAAAGGACTGATCCAGACCTTGTTTCTTCCCGGCGCTGCTACTAGCCCTCACGCGGAGATAAAAGTGTGTTATATGGTTCCATATAAAAGACTTTTACTCTATATGCTAATTCTTGCTGCTAGAGCTTGAGCAGCGGCAGGTTGCCCCTCACATGCTAAGGAGAGAAGCCGCAAGCAAATAGAACTAAGAGGAAACATACGAATCGAAGAGTATTTTGTCTTCGTTATCGGCCTTGCACATAACGGAGCGACGGCTATTATCTACATTATAAGATCCTTAAGTACAGATAGCTTTGAATTGTTACTATGCCAATGATTCGAGGCATTTATACATTCAGAAAAACGTTGTCGGAGAGAGAGAGAGAGAGAGAGAGAGAGAGAGGAGAGAGAGAGAGAGAGAGAGAGAGAGAGAGAGAGAGAGAGAGAGAGAGAGAGAGAGAGAGAGAGAGAGAGAGAGAGAGAGAGAGAGAGAGAGAAAGAGAGAGAGAGAGAGAGAGAGAGAGAGAGAGAGAGAGAGAGAGAGAGAGAGAGAGAGAGAGAAATAGAGAAATAGTAACACATATCCCAGGACCAAACTCTTGCCTCCATTACAGTCGGTTTTATGGAATGTCAGTACCGGTCGTCCGTCCGTTCATTTTCTGGTGCCCTCTCTCCAAGGACCTCGGTCATTTCTCGAAACTCGGTGTATATCTTTTACCTTGTTGGGTATTTATTTATTTATTTATTTATCTATTTATTAATTTATCTATTTACTTATTTATCTATTTATTTATTTATTTATTTATTTATTTATCTATCTATCTATTTATCTATTTTTTTTTTACACCGGCGTTATTCATCCGTTTCCGTTCATTAATTCAAACTCGTATTTTCTCTTCCCGCTGCCTTGGTTCTGGTCTCCTTCATATCGAGTAACTCTGGAGAGACTAAAGTAAAGGTCGCGCCGTGGCTATTTCTCACCCGCCTCCCTTCAAACGTATCCACAACGTTCTCTGTGTCTCTACCTCTTTTACCTCCTTTTTGTTGTCGTTTTTATAGCCTGTGGCCGAAAGAGGTAAAGAGCATGTGTCAATCACGGGCTTGGAGCCTGGACTGTTCCCCGCGGATAGGTCTGGTTTACAGAAAGGATTCCCAGCGAGGTACGTGGGGCTTATGTTGCCTTGGTAACCAGTAAGTGATGGCTTTGTTTTAGAAATGGTACACTCTGCGTTTACGTAGGACTTTGTAGGGACGCTAGGTATGTTTTAAATATGGACAAACACAGGTACGTGTGTGCGTAGGGGGGAGGAACATATAGGCACGATAAATATAGAATTTTATTGTAGCTACTTTTCATTTTCATTTCATCTCCGTATATTTGATTCTCTGTTCCTTTGTCTACGACTATCTCTCCCATCTACGCGTGGGAATATAATAATCCCATTGTGAGCATTATTACAAAATTATATACAAACAGAATAAACGTTTTCTCCGCTTTCAAAACCTTCCTAAGCGGCTTCCAGTTTTATCAGAAAAAACGACATTGTTTCGTCCTTTTCGTATCAATAGAGTGGAATTATGTTTTTTTTTTTTTATGTGATTATGATTTTTTTACGTTTTAATTGCTCAGTATCATCCAATCATAAAACAGGTAAATTTACGCTACAATATCCCATGGCCAATAAGATTACTCGCTTTAAACAAACGCTGAATGACCGCTTAAAAATCTCATATGGGTTGACCTGACTTACAGGAGGTCGTAGTCTCAGCCTGGGCATGAGACAGATGATATGCGTAGGGAATGGTCCTATTATAAACCACAGATCCAACGATGGAGGTCCACAGTAGGAGCATTGGGCTGGCCTGTTCAAGGGGCGACGGAGGCACCTTCTTCGTTTTGTTTTACTGGAGTGATTTGTGTGTTCAGTGGAAGGGTCGTTTCTGATATTACTACTCAAATGTATGTCCACTTATGCTCGGTTACTCTCTCGTCTTTCTCTTTGCATCTCTCTCTCTCTCTCTCTCTCTCTCTCTCTCTCTCTCTCTCTCTCTCTCTCTCTCTCTCTCTCTCTCTCTCTCTCTCTTTATTGCCTGTAGTCGTTTGTATTTCTGGTATATTTTTCTTTTTCGTCAGTTCATGGAAAATATCTGCTCCGGATTTTGTTTATTCATGGTTGTTGGCAATCTTTCTCTCGCTCTCTCTATCTCCCTCTCGCCTTCCCTCACTTCCTCCCCGACCCTCCCTCCCTCTCCCTCACCCTACCTCCCTCCCTCCCTCCACCACCCTCCCTTTCCTTCTCCTCCCTCTTCCTCTCCATCTCCCTCTCCCCCTTTCCTTTCCTCTCCCTCTCTTTACTTCCCTCCCTCTCCACATGATCCTGCTCTCCATCCTGTTTGCCTTCATCCCCGCGCCCGTAAGGGAACCATCTCTCTCTGTCTCTTTTTCTCTCTCTCTCTCTCTCTCTCTCTCTCTCTCTCTCTCTCTCTCTCTCTCTCTCTCTCTCTCTCTCTCTCTCTCTCTCTCTCTCTCTCTCTCTCTCTCTCTTTCTCTCTCTCTCTCTCTCCTTCAATATCTTCCCCTCTCCTTCTTCCCTCCTCTTCCTCTCATCCTCTTTTCTTCATCTCTCTGTTTATTAATTCATCCCTCAGCTAATCAGTTAACGAATCGAACCATCCCCCTTCTTACATTTATTCATCCACTGATTGATTAATCTATCAGTTCGCTCTTCCACGCCTTCCTCTTCTTTCTCTTTCTCTTTTCTTTCCACTTGTTATTCTGAACCCTAACTCTTTTCTTCACTGTCTGACTGGGAGGTCAACTTTCTTTATACATCATAAAAGGTCTAAAAAAACTGCTCAATAGCTTTGTAATAATCTCAAAATATTGTTTAT
>NC_061833.1:23452192-23454692 GCF_019202785.1 Penaeus chinensis | reverse complement strand
AATAATGATAAGAGAAAGGAGAATAGTAGTAATGATGATAATAATAACGATGATGATAATAATAATTATTTTTATTTTTTGTTATCATTATTTTATTGTAATAACGATAACAAAAATGATAATGATAATGACAGCAATAATGACAATAATAATAACAATAATAATTATAATGATAGTAATAACATTGACAATAATAATAATATTGATAATAATAATAATAATAACAATAATAGTAATAATAACAATAATAATAATAATAATAATAATGTTCGGTAGAGTAGTCTTATAATAGACTTCTCAAGTAAAGGATTTTTTTGAGTTTTCATATGGATCTTGCATTGTAGTAGTAATAAACATAAATGTGCATTAATTTTGCAGTATATTTTTGCAAGAATTTAATCATTGTTATTGATAATGATAATCACAAAATGCTTAGAAATTATATATTATTATAATAGAAAGAGTTGTCAAAGGTAAATAGTTTTGACCCAGCGAACTCGAACTGGAACTTGGTAGAGGTGAGACGCGCGATTTTGTGGTATTTTTGTCTTTGGGCTGAAATTTAGCTGTAAGTTTGTTTACCTCAGTACTATGTTTCTAGTATGATCATATGATGTATAATGTTTAATGTGGTATATTTGGGATTGGATATTCTGTTAATTTAGTGTCTCAAAGGTGCCCGTTGTTTGGGTGATGCCCAGAGCGTTCACTTATGATATGTCAGAACCAAAGGGGTTTTCTGTTTCTTTTGTGCAGTGATGACGTTACCTTTTTATAGTGATTGAATTACTTAAAGTACCCAATTATTTAACTCATGTTAATTTAAAACCCAAACGGTATTTCACATTTATTTTATTTTATAATACTAGTAAGCAGTTGCCAGAGGGCACAATGTAATTCATTTCTTAATAATACATTATAAACCTCTATTATTGTTCCATATTTCCACAATCTTGTTGCATCCTTTGAGTTATTCAATGGTGATTAAAATATATTAAGTGTATGGAGACAGAATAAAAAATATGAAAAGTGACTAATAGTCTGAATTTACTTATAATTAAATTCTCATTAAAACAAGAAAAACAAACTATATGTATTTCGGCTTTATACATTAATAAGTGTTATAGCATGATTTGATATTAAGTAAGTGAAGGTTGAGAACAAATTAGAAGTTGTGAGACACTTAAAAGATAATGATTATCCTTTGATTAGAATGTTAAGGATTTAAACTTAACCTGAGAAGTTTACAATTAAGTTTGCTCTTTTCCCGTTTTGATTAATCCCCTAGTTGAGTAACGGCAACTCTCCATTAAGAGAGATTTAGTTGAGCGAGGAACTTAATAATAATAATAATAATAATAATTACTATTATAATTCTACTATTGCTACTACTTATACTATTGATAATAATGATAATAATAATAATAAAATGACAATAATATTATTGATAGCAATAATAATAATGATAGTAATAATAATATAAATAGTAGTGCTAGTAATAATAAAAACAATGATAATGATAACAATAATAATGATGATAATGATGATAATAATAATAATGATAATAATAATAATAGTAATAATGAATAAATGATAATAATAATGATAATGATAATAATAGAAACAATAGTAATGAAAATGATATTATTGATAATAATAACAATAATACTGATAATAAAGATAATGATAAAAAATTTAAATAATAGTGATAGTGTTGATAATAACAATAGTAGTGATGCTACTGATGATGTAATAATATTAATGATGACGAAGATTCTAATGATGATAATGATAATAATACCAATAATGATAATAATAGGAACACAGATATAGAAAGAGAGAGAAAGAGGAGGAGAGGGAGGCAGACAGAGAGATGTACATTATGCCTACGGTATTCTGTAGGCTTATTGTATAACATCAAACTTTGAGACCTCAGTAAGCTGTTTCTGCATACTTATATTACGACTGTATTTGATTACGTAGATAACGTATATCTGCCGAGCATCGTATACCTCACACTGTACGTAACTTCCCCCATCAAGAAACCAACAAATGCGCCAAGGTTGAAGGCAGACTGTCCAGCGTAATACCATCCATTCTGAGTCTCTGCGCTCACGGGGTATCCAGGGAACTCCCACGTCGGACCAGCTCAGAGCCGAATATCCTACAGCCGGCTTTGGGATCCCTTAAATGTCCAAGGAAGTGTAATGAATTGCTTGGCCATTCGGAGCAGGTCGTGTCCTACGGTTCTGGCTGCAGGTTCGGGTCCCTGTCGTCTGCATGCGGATCGTAATAACTGTGAGGTAATCAAAGGTAGGTCGGAAATCAGGAGTCGTGGTGTCAAAGGTCGTTGCGCAGAATGGGACAGAGTGTGACATAGGGACCGTGAGGGAGAGAGAGAGAGACGGGGGGAGGGAAGGTATGGAGGGAGGGAGGGAGAATGAAACGAAGAGAGGAAGGAGAGGGTGGGAAGGAGGGACGAAGAGAGGGGGAAGGCGTG
>NC_061833.1:23434692-23442192 GCF_019202785.1 Penaeus chinensis | reverse complement strand
TCAAAATATATTTTTTTAATGAAATCTTGCACAAATGAATTGAAGAACTTAAAACTTTATTTTATGTGTCAATTATCTATCTTGTTTAAAGAATAACTGTCTGTCGTGTATCAAAAGCAAAATAATAAAATCTTACAACTCGAGAATATAACTGAAATGTGAAATACAATCATCTTGATATCATTATGGAGCACAGAAATACCAAAATGTTTCTCTGTAAAGCCAATAAACATTCTGTTGGTCATGTTTCCCTTTATATTCTCAACCTGAAAAAAAGCATTTCTTGAGCTTCTGATATTATTAAAAGTGACATTATTCAAGGATGGATTTCTGATTGAACACAACAGAAACTAAGTTCCCCAAAAAGAGATAGAGAGAAAAAAAAAAAAAATTACAGTCATTTATTAAAAGCGTACAAATCTTTTATGCTAACAACACCAGTGTCTCGGCATACCCTTTCTTAATTTCCTTCCGACAGTTCCGAGTGGGTAGGGCATTTTTATCCCCTTCATTCTATTGATAATATAGATAGCATTTAATATATTTCCATCTTTGGCACATCCCATTTCATTTAACAAAATCATTTGTCTTAATATATTAAACTCTGAATAATTTCTCCATTAATTCATAATAACAATTATAATCAAATATAGATAACTATACACTTACAACATGATATAACTGAAAAAAGTGGCAAATCTTGAAGAAATAGACAATACATACAAATGGCGAAAACATGCATTATGTATCATTATGCAGATTATTACCACAGCCATTTCCTTCTACATGTTCACAAAAGAGTGATAGTAAAAAGTGTCAGTTTCCTATCTTTGCACATGTAGTAAAACTACCAAATATCCACATGCTGGTAAAAATACAGTAGGCCTTTCATATGTTCTTTTCCATCATGTTAAGACAGGATTACACGAGCCACATCTGCCAAAAAAGAAAGTGTTTCAAATTGTGGGATCTGATCTATGGAAGGCAAGCTGGATGTATGGAAGTAGACAGATTTTGTGATCTAATATCAACATGCAAAAAGGATCGCACTTTGGAAGCATTTAGGAGATTTTTTTTTTTCTTCTTTTTTAATGCTCTCTTACTACATTCCTTTGTATATACTCTTGATGCATTGCCTTAGCTTGTTCCTGCATACAGAGAAAACAAATGATTTACATCACACCACATATTTCGAGAAAGAGCAGAGTGAGAGCACACCATATATTATGAAATTATTTATAACATTTTCTCATCCGAGCAGTAAAACACTGTAGAGGGTTACAAACTGTAGTTAAAAGTCGTCAATGCAAGTCTTGACAGATATATATATATATGTAATTTTTTTCTACCTTCCTCTATACATCGTGGAGTTTGATTAGGAGGTTCTATACAGTTGTATTCTATTTATGGCACAATCAAGCTCTTCCATTTTCTCTTTGAGGCAGAAAATTTCTTATAATGTTTCAATGACTTACAGAAATTGATACAACCCAAGTTATGCAACAGAAATAATCTGGAATAAAAATGAATCTTGTATCATTTTTAAATATACCAATTAAATTGTAAAATGAAATGTTTTCAATCCTAAATGAACCAAAAATCTTTGTAAAAACTGCATACTATTTTTTGATAGTGGGATAAAAAGCACTGTTCTACAGCATCTTGATTAAGTTCTTCTGAATGAGGCCTCACATTGGTGAAAAACAAATCTTAAAACAGCTATTGCTGAGAGATGTGAGTTACATCTAAATCTAAGATCATTACCCTCTCTGTGGCTAATACTGCATTTTATAGCATACTGCTAATGTTCTGTATTGCATGAGCTTCCATATCTGTAAAATATGACTTTACATTTTTACATTTTCTTGTTTATTCCATTTTATCTGCAATGAACCACAAATGGACCTTGCATGTAGGAAGAGACAAGTAAATGTAAATTTTCATCACCACAATAATTGCAATACATTTCTCCTTAAGTAGTTGAAAAAATATATATACTCAAAATCTCTGAATTCCTCCCAAATGCAGCTTACCACGTGGTCCCATTTACTAAACATGAGCTTGTCTTTTCACTGTCTAATCTACTTATGAAATGCCACATTTGAATAACCTCCTACACCACATAAACACTATAGGATGACACCCTTATATACATATATGTATAGCTATGTACAGTACATGTCCTGTCAATGAGCCATATCCTTCTTAGCAAGGTACAGTATTTTTCATTGAAAATCCAATGGGAAGGGAGTGTTGTAAATGCCTGTATTTACAATAGGAAGCAATATTGTTTACAAACATACACTTTAGAATTGTATGCAAGAACATGCAATTCAATAATATCAGTAATTTACATATATCAAAAGCATGTCTGGCAAAAAGTTTTGTCATCACGAGCAAATCTAGTCTTATGTAATAAAAATATTTTTATTCAAATTCTTGATGTAAATTAGTAGGAAAGAGTTTGTAGACTTCAGTTCAGTGAATATCATCCGAGAAAGTGGACTGTATTTTCATTACTGAACTTTCATGTACTGGCCTGGCTGATATAAACTATCATTGGCTGCTTGGATCTCTCCTGCCAACTTTAAGTCTGATAATACAATAAAAGCATAGTAAAGGAGCCATTTTGAAACACTTTCGTAAGTACTAAGAAGAATGTTACATATTTGGTGGCATTACGTTAGTATCACAACCATAGAATATAAATATACATCTTGCATTCTGATAAAGACATTTTCTTCTCCACAAAACAAATCAAGGCATTCACAGCATACAAGTAGATAAGGTCTAGTATGTATATTGCAACAAATGTGTCATGGTAAGAGACAAATCTATAATACACAAGGCTGTGATACAGTTACATGAGATTCAAGTACACATTTACTACATGTATGGTCTCTGTGCCACAGCTCAGAAGATTCCTTACTACTCCTACAGATGTTGCACATTATATTTGATGATAGACTGTTACCCTCATGCTTCTGTAGGTCACTGAAGAACCACTCTTTTTCATTTTACCTTTTTTTTTTTGTGTGTGTGTGTGTGTGTGTGTGTGTGTGTGTGTGTGTGTGTGTGTGTGTGTGTGTGTGTGTGTGTGTGTGTGTGTGTGTGTGTGAAAAGATGCAATGCAACCTATTCATAAATTTCAAATGCAAGAAATTATTTTGACTAGATATACTACTCAAGAAATACTCCATTCAGCCTGTAGCTATGGAAAAATAATAACAAAAATGTCAATATCAAAATCACAGAAAAAATATAGATGCCATAAATTTTACAGAAATAATTTGAAACAGTTAGAAAAGTAATATATGGATATATATCTATATCTATGTCTGTGCTTGTGTGTGCATGTGAGCATTGCTGCAAATTTTTTTTTTTTTGTGTGTGCGTGAGTGTGTGCCTGCATGCACGTGTGTGTGAATTTAAAAGAAAAGTAAAACCAGTATCATTATTATTGCTATACTACAGTTTACAGTATACGCAAAAAATGTTTTACCTTACATAACCCCGAAAAATTTATTCCCTGAAGATATGAAAATCAAAAATTTACAAAAATCTCTAAATAACCTTTTAATACTGTGTAGAAAAATGACAAAAGAGCATAAACATTACTACCCCCCCTACTTCTCTGTGAATGTCCTACTTTGTTTGCTTCAATTTCCCCTCAACTGAGTATGGCTGTGTATATGTGTATATGTGTGTGTGATTCCCAACACCAGCACAGCTCCTATTAGTGTTTTCCCTATGTATGGTTCTCAGCAGCAGCCTCCTTCGTCCCCGAGCTCGAACAGTCTTCTTCAATGATGTCGTGGCTTCGACCATTGAGGAAGTATGTTATCATGTCTCCTTTTCCTTTCACCTTTATAGTTCCTCTACAGGATAATGGATATCCCTTCTTGTGTAAAATCTGGTACACCTCTTGGGTTACCTGTTGGTTGAGAGCATTTATTAGGACTGTTATGCTGACACTTTTAAAGTAATAATACTGATATAAATACATCTATTAGTGATACAAACAAGTTTAGCAGATAATCAAATATTTTAGAAAAGGTCCTTGATTGCTTTCATTCCTTTACAAACATAAGAATATCTTATATTGCTGTTAGAAATGTTAATAACATTATAATGACTAAACTATCTATAATGATAAAAACAGCATCAATATTGATAGCATTCCTAAGATAAAACATTTTTCCCTAAAACTCAAGGAAAAATGAAAACAGGAGAAATTACAAGGTCTATAACTGACTCCTTACTGGGTCTAGAGATATTTTACATTAAACACTACAATTTCCTGGTGCCACTGGGTTATAAGTTGTAAAAACTAATGCATCAACGGATATGATATAATATATGAAAAGTCAACACAACTATCTACTCTGTAATTTCAGTGAACAACCAAAAAAGAAATGTCTTTTACATATGTATTTCCCAGTCTAATATCACATCTTGATATGGTTGTTTATAATTCCTAGTGTTAAAAATGTAATCATTGAAGGTACTGATCAAGAATTCTTTTCAAGATCCCTTCTATCTATATGTATTTATACTTATGCATATATATGTATATATATGTATATATATATATATATATATATATATATATATATATATATATATATATATATATATATATATATATATATATATATATATATATATATATATATATATCTAAATAAATCTATCTATCTATCTATCTATCTATCTATATATATAATACATATACACATATATATACATATATACATTTATACATAAATACATATATATATATATATATATATATATATATATATATATATATATACACATATCTAAATAAATCTATCTATCTATCTATCTATCTATCTATATATATAATACATATACACATATATATACATTTATACATATATACATAAATACATATATATATATATATATATATATATATATATATATATATATATATATATATATATATATATATATATATATATATATGTATATATATACACACACATATATATATTTATATTTATATTTATATATATATATATATATATATATATATATATATATATATATATATATATATATATATATATGTATATATATATACACACATATATATATTTATATTTATATATATATATATATATATATATATATATATATATATATATATATATATACATATATACACATATACATTATATATACATAAATATATATATATATATATATATATATATATATATATATATACATATATATATATATATATATATATATATATATATATATATATATATATATTATATTTGTTTTACAAACAGTAATAATGCACAGGAGATATGCTTTTCTAAGTGTGAGAGCTGAGGCATAACTAGGGAGGACTGCACCAGCATGCTCTTTCATTCAATAAATTTCTTCTATTGGAACTTGCCCACTAGGATGGCAAATCTAAGGCTACATCCCACCCCACAAACAAAAAGTATTAGCTACACCCTTATTTAACAGTATATGATGACAAGATTCTTACCTGTATTTTATCTAGCTCACCCGTTGAATCCATTCTTGACGCTACATTAACTGCATTTCCCCATATGTCATACTGGGGCTTTCTAGCACCTATAACTCCAGCCACAACAGGACCTATATTTATACCTGTAAAAGACAATTGATTAGATACATATTCTCAACATGAGTTAGCACAATAAAAATATAATATAAACCTCTTTTTTTCTTCTCTCTTAAAAGTACATGTAATTAGCACATACACTCAATAATATATACATCTTCCTTTCTTCTCTGTTAAAAGTACATGTAATTTGTATGAGCCTGTGTATAGAACTCAAGATTTTCATAAAATTTCCTTTTCATTCATACTACAGTCAAATGGGTTTGTTACTATACTATGGCCAGTTCAACTGCAATATATGATTAATTGTATATAAGCACAAAATTAATATAAAATGAATTCACTATATTCATATCCTATGAATAATTCTCTTGCATTTATTATAAAGGAAATATCCAATATAATACGTTCTCATTTCACTTCAAGTAAATAATGTAGCTAGCTGATAGATTATGGAATAATTGATTTTTTTTTTTTTTTTTTTTTTTTTTTTATAGGGCCATCCCCTTTAGAAGTATTACAAATACCAGTAACATAGTCTATTCTACAATCGTTCACTATGTAAAATACAACTTATAAAAGTGTAAAAAAGTACATTAAATACTTGCCTATTCTTATTTTGAAGTTATTAAAGGAATGTTCATTTACATACTCCAGTTGGTCTCTTATCCGCAGAGCATAGTCAGCCATAGCTGTCACATGACGGAAATTTTTCAAATCCCTAGTAGATTTTGTGAGTCCTGTAAAGAAATATAATGAAGTGATTTGAGGCTGGTATTTAGAAATACTATCAAAATTATGAGAAAAAAACAACATTTGTGTTAGTATAATCCAAACTATGTTAATATATGACATAAATCTCCTTTTATTATGTCAATATTGTTGCATTACGTCATTAACTTTAGTAAGTATGACAAAATATATATACCAGCAGCTGCCATGTAAGTGGCACCAGTGGATTTTATTTTTTCAATCCACTTGAAGTGTTCCTCTTCAAGAAGCTCATCGAAGTCTGCTATGATTTCATTGAGAAGCCGCAGACATTCTACTCCTTCATTATTGGACTCAAGTTCAACATAAAAGTCAGAGAAATTTGGGATGGAAGCAAATAAGATGCAGACACTTTCACATTCTTCATGGTAAAGTTCCTGCAGTCAGAAAAATAAAATATATATAGATATGTATATGCTGTTTACTTGTAATTCATATGAATGCAGAGCTTATTATGTAACTACAATGGCAATTTGAAAACCAACTTTTAATAATCCATTTTACCTTTCATGTAACTATATCATACTACAGAAGCCAAACTGTATCTTTTAATGCTCTCTTTAAAGTAGAAATCCATTGCATAACACTTGCTTCCATACTGACTGACAGAGCAACACATAAAACAAGTAACATATATATGACACAAAAATATTATATATCGCACTTACATCTGGTGCTCTGTCTGTGCACAGGAAATGAACAGCAACATGCTCTGGTAGAATGTTAGCTATCAGTTTCCTGTTATAGGCTTGCAGATGTTCAATTTCATCTTTCTCCTCTGCAATAATAATAATAATAGTTATTGAAATATAAGAGCTGGATTACATTACTATTTTTTCTTCTTCTTTTAATGTAGTGCTGAAAGGTCTTTATGATAATCTAAAGAGAAATGTTAGTGTGCAACTGTAAAGACCATGTAAAGTCATTTTAGGTAAAAATATCTTGAAAATATTCCAGGAAATAATGTGTGATATTTTGCCTAAAAAACTGCTGTGAGTGCAATGTATCATGTTAAGGGGTTGGGAGATCAGAGGGTATTTTGGCAAAGACAATAGAGGCTGAAAGGCTTGTTCGGAATTGTCATGACAGATCCAGGA
>NC_061833.1:23410709-23413209 GCF_019202785.1 Penaeus chinensis | reverse complement strand
CAGGTCGAGGAGGATGAAGGACGAGGAGGATGCAGGACGAGGAGGATGAAGGACGAGGAGGATGCAGGTCGAGGAGGATGCAGGTCGAGGGGGATGCAGGACGAGGAGGATGCAGGTCGAGGAGGATGAAGGACGAGGTGTGAGGTAACAAGTACCGTTGTTGTATTAAAGTGAAGTGTTTCTTTACATTAACCACACCAGGCAATCGAAGAAACCGTACTGATTGAGCACATACACATATATGTGAGTATGGGTGAGTATGTATGTGTGTGTGTAAACACTTCCCACTTCCTACCCTCCCCCCCCCCCTCTCTCTCTCTCTCTCTTTCTCACTCGCTCTCTCTCTCCCTCTCTCTCTCTCTCTCTCTCTCTCTCTCTCTCTCTCTCTCTCTCTCTCTCTCTCTCTCTCTCTCTCTCTCTCTCTCTCTCTCTCTCTCTTTCTCTCTCTCGGTGCCGTTAACAATTAATGTGATCCTGGAACCGAGAAAATGGCCTTTCCGCCATCCTAAATCATATTTTCGAAGCCTTTTTTCTGTGAACCGCGTAAGTACGTTTTATAAATCATCCCTCGGTACACTTAGGAAATAATGAAATTCGGTTATTTTGGTCTAATTTCCATTACATATTGATACAGTGGATTCCACTCTGGTGAAGAAATTATTCATTAACTGTTCACACATTACGCCTACCCTTAACCCCGTAGAAACACTCCAACATTTTCGAAATAGCTGGTGGCATTATCGGAGTGTGCGTGTGTCTAGTACAGAACTATTTTGGTGTGTCACCAAAATACGAACTAAAAAGTATTAAAATTCCCTGGCTTGCGGTTCGCGGAAACTATTTTGGTTCCAGGAAAGGCCGATTCCACACCGAGGCCAATTCACAACCATACAGCAGACGAAAACAAAACTACAATAACACCATACAATGCACTCAATCTCGATCCCTTGAACCAAGACCCTGTACTGATCTTCCACACGCCACACCTTAAAAATATAGTAATCTAAATCCTTGCACACAAACTGGACGTGACACTTGTTCGTCCTCAGTGACATTTTCCGTCCCGACTGACAGCGTGACCGATACGATAGCATTCTCATTCCACGTCAGCCCCATGTGGAGAGTCGCCATGTGGAAGGGAGGACAGGAGCGGTCGTCAAGGCAAAATCATTGGCGAAGATTGTTGTCGCATCAAGTGGCGTCTGCCAACCGTCGTGTCGTATTGTATGAAGAGCTCCTGTGGACAGTACGTTCGCGACGGTCCTCCTCAAGAGCAAGTATATTGAGAATACGTATATAGATTATAATTTGTTGAAATCGTCTTCTCTGTCACTTCCCTGTGTTTTATTAATTTAGTTTAGCTGTGTGGGTTTGGTCATGTGTAAGTTGCAGACGCGGATATTATTGTGAAAAGACGGATTATTATTTTGTTTCTTTTTTTTATGATTCTTCAGATTTAGAACTCTTGATCTTACGACGAAAACTCCCGTTTCCATTTATATCATTTTTTCCTCTTTTGTATCGTTTTTCTTTCTTTCCTTCTTTCTTTCTTTTATTTTTTTTTTTTTTTTTCTTTTTTAATAGTGCAGCTCTCTGGTAAATATTCTTCACTAAAACTCACACTCTTCCTAATGACGACTAGGTTTTCGATATTTTTTTTTTCAACGAAAGAAAAAAAAAAAAGAAAAAAAAAACGTAATACGTGTTGGCTAATGACGATTTTCTTTTTTTCTTCTTTTCTCTTTTTTTAGCAACTGATTCCGGAAGAAATGAGCGAGCTGCACACTTTTCAGCAGGCGAGGAAATGGTGAAACATGCGTAATATGTGCCCTTTGTGCAGCCGAATTATTCAAATATCCATTATACAAATTACAACTCTACGAATCTCACTTCCTTCTCGCATTTAAAACTATTTCGAAATTATTACTATTATAAGGGTTACTATTATGATTCTTACTATCATGTTTATTATTATCGGAATTCGTACTAGTTCGGGTTATATTAGGTTAGTGTAGGTTAGGTACGTTTAGGTTAAGTTAAGGTAAGGTTAAGATAGGTTAGTTTGGGTTAGGTTAGTTAAGTTAAGTTAAGGTAAGGGTAGGTTAGGTTAGCTTGGGTTAGGGTTACTTTTGGTTAGGTAAGGTAAGGTAAAGTTAGGTTAAGTAAGGTAAAATTTGGTTATTAAGGTAATGAAAGGTAGGCGTGTTGCTCACATTTTCCTACCGGTTGTTATTTGTTCTTTTCTAGGGCAGGGTCGGGCATTTCCATTTACCCATTTAAGCACCAACTCTCTACCCAAACCTCTTCCCCCCCCCCAACCCTTTACCCATACTCTAATGACCATACCCCCTTCCCCTTATCCCTCCCCATCCCCCCTTACCTTCATCCCTACCAAATATCACCTACCCATTCCCCAACCTCCTCCCCCATACCCCATACCCCTTGCCCAAACCTCCTCACATACCCCATACCCCATACCTTATCCCCTACCCTTTACCCC
>NC_061833.1:23394461-23395609 GCF_019202785.1 Penaeus chinensis | reverse complement strand
TCTCTCTCTCTCTCTCTCTCTCTTCTCTCTCTCTCTCTCTCTCTCTCTCTCTCTCTCTTTCACTCACTCACTCACTCACTCTCTTTCTCTCTCTCTTTCACTCACTTACCTTCTCTCTCTCTCTCTCTCTCTCTCTCTCTCTCTCTCTCTCTCTCTCTCTCTCTCTCTCTCTCTCTCTCTCTCTCTTTCTTTCTCTCTTTCTCTCTACCCACCTATTACCTCATTCCACTCCTCAAACAGTGCCATTCATCTCTTTCTCTCTCACATTTCCCCTTTAGGATTTCTCACATCAAAGGAATATTTTCGGTCTTCACGAGGCACAGTGACCTAGACTAGCAGGTGCGTTCCATCCTAATTGCTCGTCATGTTGCCTTCGGCCTGATTGGTTTATGGTGTCAGCTATCAGTGAGTCACGACATGCATAGTTTGTTGCTTCTATTGCATAGTTAACTGCTTAAACAATTTCCAGTGGTTGTGGTCAATGTTTAATGATGACGGTGATGGTAAAAAAAACCTTGGTTGAAAATGTGTTTGCATACGTTAAGGTAAGGAAAATGGGGGAAAAATATGACAATCCTAAGGGCAAAATATAGGTGGTTGTAAGTAGATGTGTGTATAAAGCATTCAAGGGTGATCACTCGTCTAGTTATTTGCTTTTCATGTAAGAAAAGAGTGAATGAATACTGTGACATTTTCAAACTCAATCGCCTTTTTAATTAAATCCAAACTTCAAATACATCCATTATTACATATTTTATATACTTTTTAAGCATTAGGAAATTATATACGTCATGTGTCTGCCTGGCCACCTCTCTAGCCTCGTTATTGTATCCCTTTCTGTTATTTCGTACAATGGAAATCGGTCCCCTGGTAGAAGTAACGTAAAAAAAAAAAAGGTGTTGTTCGCTGCAAGCTGTCCACCTCATGACGATGCTTCCATGTTTCGAAATATATATATATATATATATATATATATTTTTTTTTTTTTTTTTTTTTTTTTTTTTTTTTCTATTTATCATTTTTTGTTTTGTTCACAGTTCGTGAAACATTTCAAATATCGGCCACCAGTTTATTATTCAACGCTCGCTAAGCATGGAGTTTGCGTGTGTCTTAATTTTCTCAGTTCGTTCTAATTCAACTTTTCATAT
>NC_061833.1:23359461-23361961 GCF_019202785.1 Penaeus chinensis | reverse complement strand
CCATTCCCCCCTCTCTCGCTTCCCTTCAATGTTATCATTTTACATTTTTACGCTATCTTAATGTACATTCAATAGTGAAGTCTGTTGTAAAATTCCATAAAAAAGAAGGAAAAAACTGCAGTCTATATTGTTGCCTGCCCCTGAGCTTAATGCATCATTGCACGATAATGTACCTTGCAACATCATGTGCATTCTCGTCTTTCGATATGAACTACATCAGCGACATCGCATTGTATATTAATAACAATATACTGAACTGTTAAGGTCTTTTGTTAACTGTAGATTGTAAGGTGACATGAGATAGCTTATTTCCCTCTCTCCGTCTCTCTCTCTCTTTCTCTCTCTCTCTTCTTTTTATTTTCTTCTTCATCTCCTTCTCTCTCCCTCTCTCTCTCTCTCTCTCTCTCTCTCTCTCTCTCTCTCTCTCTCTCTCTCTCTCTCTCTCTTTCTCTTTCTCTTTCTCTCTCTCTCTCTCTCTCTCTCTTTCTCTTTCTCTTTCTCTTTCTCTCTCTCTCTCTCTCTCTCTCTCTCTCTCTCTCTCTCTCTCCTTCTTCTTCTTCTATTTCTCTTTATCTTTCTCTCTCTCTCTCTCTCTCTCTCTCTCTCTCTCTCTCTCTCTCTCTCTCTCTCTCTCTCTCTCTGTCTCTGTCTCTGTCTCTGTCTCTGTCTCTGTCTCTCTCTGTCTCTGTCTCTGTCTCTGTCTGTCTGTCTGTCTGTCTCTCTGTCTCTCTCTCTCTCTCTCTCTCTCTCTCTCTCTCTCTCTCTCTCTCTCTCTCTCTCTCTCTCTCTCTCTCTCTCAGTCTCTCACTCTCTCTCTCTCATCCTCTGTCTTCCTCTTTTTTTTTTTTTTTTTTTTTTTTTTTCGTGGCTTGTGCAAGTGACAAGTACCGTTGAGGTGAAAGTAGAAAAAAATAAAAATAAAACGAAAAAGAAAAGACGAAGAAAAAAGGCCTCTTAAACGCATTAGAGTTTCCCTTCTGCCATGCCCTTCCCTTCCTCTCCTGATCCTTTACTTTTTTTGCCTCTTTTTCATCCTTCGTCGAATATCCCGTGTCTTGGCTTCCCCTCTTTCTTCCCCGTTCAATTTATCTTTGTAGAATCTTCTTCCGTCTTCGTTCTATCACTTCTTCTATCTCTCTCCCCAATTTATTCCCGCCCCCCTTTATTGCTCCTTTTTCTAGGCTCCTTCTTCTTCGTCATTTTCGCTTCTTCCACCCCCTCCCCCTCCCCCCTTGCCCAGAGATCCACCCTCCCCCTCCTCCTCCTCCTCCTCCTCTTCCTTCCCCTCTTCCTTCCCCTCTTCCATCTCGAGTTTTAGAAAGTTTTGCATCTGAGTTTGATGTCAGACGTGGTATTCTCCCCTTTCCCTTCCCTCCCGCGTTCTATACTCGTTTATCGTCCCCTTCCTCTTCCCCTTTTCTCCCCTCTCCCTCCTCCCCTTCCTCTTCCCTTTTCTCCCCTCTCCCTCCTCCCCTTCCTCTTCCCCTTTTCTCCCCTCTCCCTCCTCCCCTTCCTCTTCCCCTTTTCTCCCCTCTCCCTCCTCCCTTCCTCTTCCCCTTTTCTCCCCTCTCCCTCCTCCCCTTCCTCTTCCCCTTTTCTCCCCTCTCCCTCCTCCCCTTCCTCTTCCCCTTTTCTCCCCTCTCCCTCCTCCCCTTCCTCTTCCCCTTTTCTCCCCTCTCCCTCCTGCCCTTCCTCTTCCCCTTTTCTCCCCTCTCCCTCCTCCCCTTCCTCTTCCCCTTTTCTCCCCTCTCCCTCCTCCCCTTCCTCTTCCCCTTTTCTCCCCTCTCCCTCCTCCCCTTCCTCTTCCCCTTTTCTCCCCTCTCCCTCCTCCCCTTCCTCTTCCCCTTTTCTCCCCTCTCCCTCCTGCCCTTCCTCTTCCCCTTTTCTCCCCTCTCCTCCTCCCCTTCCTCTTCCCCTTTTCTCCCCTCTCCCTCCTCCCCTTCCTCTTCCCCTTTTCTCCCCTCTCCCTCCTCCCCTTCCTCTTCCCCTTTTCTCCCCTCTCCCTCCTCCCCTTCCTCTTCCCCTTTTCTCCCCTCTCCCTCCTCCCCTTCCTCTTCCCCTTTTCTCCCCTCTCCCTTCCTGCCCTTCCTCTTCCCCTTTTCTCCCCTCTCCCTCCTCCCCTTCCTCTTCCCCTTTTCTCCCCTCTCCCTCCTCCCCTTCCTCTTCCCCTTTTCTCCCCTCTCCCTCCTCCCCTTCCTCTTCCCCTTTTCTCCCCTCTCCCTCCTCCCCTTCCTCTTCCCCTTTTCTCCCCTCTCCCTCCTCCCCTTCCTCTTCCCCTTTTCTCCCCTCTCCCTCCTCCCCTTCCTCTTCCCCTTTTCTCCCCTCTCCCTTCCTCCCCTTCCTCTTCCCCTTTTCTCCCCTCTCCCTCCTCCCCTTCCTCTTCCCCTTTTCTCCCCTCTCCCTCCTGCCCCTTCCTCTTCCCCTTTTCTCCCCTCTCCCTCCTCCCCTTCCTCTTCCCCTTTTCTCCCCTCTCCCTCCTCCCCTTCCTCTTCCCCTTTTC
>NC_061833.1:23346961-23354461 GCF_019202785.1 Penaeus chinensis | reverse complement strand
TCTGTTAAGGATCATTTAAAAGGTACTTATAGTCTTTATCAAGAACGAGGGGCGTGTTATCTGAAGGGGAGGGGAAGGGGGATGGAGAATGGGGAGGGGGTGGAAGATGGGGAGGGGCGTGAGGGAGAGGGAGAGGAAAATGGAGGAGAGGAAGTGGATGGGGGGAGAGATGGGGGAGAACGATGTGGATAGGAGAGAGGGAGATGGGGGAGAGGTGTGGATGGAAGGAGGAAATTCAGGAAGAGATAGAGAGGATAGAGGAAGCGGAGATGACGATGGGGTGGGGGATAGGGGGGGGGGGGCAAGACGAGGGAGAAGGTGAGAATAGAAAAAAAAAAGAGATGTAAGCAGGTAAAAGTGGGGAAGCAAGTACACGCGGAGCCGTTTAGCAGGTGTAACTGGAGGTATTTTTTTGGAGGTAAATCTAAAAGTGGAGACGGGTAACGATACCAAAAAAAAAAAAAAAACCTGTGAAAATCCAAGGTACCGCAACTGCGTGGTAGAAGTTTGCCTGAGGCGCTGGAAGGTAAGAACAGGAACGCACGCGGTTGTTTAGGAGCAGATGGTGGCGGCATAGGCAGGGGTGATGGGGGGAGGGAGAGGGGGAAGGGGAGAGGGAGGGGGAGAGCGAAAGCGGGATAGAGGAGGAGAGGAGGAGGAGAGGAAGGGGGAGGAGAGGGGAGGGGAGGAGAGGGGAGAAAACCGGGGGGAGGAGGGGAGGGGGGAGGAGAGTGGAGAAAACCGGACGGGGGGGGAGGAGAGGAGGGGGGAGGAGAGAGTAGAAAACCGGGGGGAGGGGGGGAGGGGGGAGGAGAGGGAGAAAACCGGGGAGGAGGAGAAGAGGAGGGAGGAGAGAGTAGAAAACCGGGGGGGGGGGAGGGGGGAGGAGAGGGGAGAAAACCGGGGGGGGAGGAGGGGAGGGGGGAGGAGAGGGGAGAAAACCGGGGGGAGGAGGTGAGGGGTGAGGAGAGAGGCCCAAAGCCGGGAAGAGGGGGGTGAAGGAGAGTCGGTGGATAGGGGGGGGGAGAGGGGTCTTGCCTTAACTTTGGCCATAAATCCTTGCAACATTTTTACGAGGTCAAAGGTCGCGCGCAACGAGAATATTCAGGTTACAGTGATATCTTTAGCTTAAGAGAGAGCATCGGAGTAGTGCGTGGGTTTGCACGTATACTTGGGGTAAATAAACAAAGGAAAAAAGAAAGAAAGAAAGAAAGAGAGAGAGAGAGATTGATAGATAGATAGAGAGAGAGGGAGGGAGAGAGAGAGAGAGAGAGAGAGAGAGAGAGAGAGAGAGAGAGAGAGAGAGAGAGAGAGAGAGAGAGAGAGAGAGAGATAGTTAAAGAGATAGACAGATAGAGAGACAGATAAATAAAGGAAGAGAGAGAGAGAGAGAGAGAGAGAGAGAGAGAGAGAGAGAGAGAGAGAGAGAGAGAGAGAGAGGGGGAGAGAGAGAGAGAGAGAGAGAGATAGAGAGGGAGAGAGAGAGAACAAAAGAGAAAGAGATAGATAGATAGTTAAAGAGATTGATAGATAGATAGACACATAGATAGAGGAAGAGAGAGAGAGAGCGAGAGAGAGAGAGAGAGAGAGAGAGAGGGAGAGAGAGAGAGAGAGAGAGAGAGAGAGAGAGAGAGAGAGAGAGAGAGAGAGAGAGAGAGAGAGAGAGAGAGAGAGAGAGAGAGCAAGAGAGAACGACAGAGAACGAGAGAAGCTATGGTGAAAAGAAAACACCGATGCAATTGAAGACAGAACACATACACGCGATATACTAAATACACCTATAACACTAGACAAACAGTAAATGCAGTATATCTCCTTATAACCCTAAAATTACATACCTTCGAAAGCCCTTGAAACTTAGCGTAGACTCTGGACATCAAGTAGACAATAAGTACCTTTGCAAACACAGCATATCCCGAAACATACGTATAAATATGATGATCTTATTTCCCTCGCAGATACTGTAAGTCAGATAACCCTATATTCAAAAATAATGGGGGACAGACAGACACGTAAACAGCGACGGTACGGAACGGTTTATCATCAGCCAGGCAAATGACAGAGTTAGAAATTTAATGCACGGTGACAGAGCGTGTCGAAGCCAAATGACCCGTCAAGGAATTATTGAGAATTGAAATAAATATCGCATGATAGGCTCGGTGACGTGAATTTATTTCGGACAATGACAAGGTGGAAGTTTGAATGAGACGTCATGCTTGTCTAGTGGAAGTCTATATTATCCTCTAGCCTCTGTGAAGTCTTTGCTGTCGACGAGAACCGGATACGGCATTATTCTCTGAAATATTGACGTCCCTTGTGTTTGTTCAGAAGGGAGGCAAAAGGAGCAAAAAAACAACAACTTCTTTCTCGAATTTTAATTAAAATAACATAGGTAGGGGGTTGACGCTCCTTTCGAAAGCAACATCTGCTGTGACAGAATCTTCTACAGATCTGACTTTTTTTTTTTATATAGGTGTCTTGGCGAATAACAAGAGAAGCAGAGGTTTTTGTCGATTTCTGAATTATGGGAACACGTAATATCGTCATTCCTTATCAACAAACGGTTCTGAGGAAAAGCATGGCATTAAAACTGAAAGTGACATTTTGATAAGAGAATCTAGATCCATATTTTGAACATAACCGACGATATTTTAGTTCTCATTTCCTTACACTGTCGCAATCGCATGTTCTAACATCACGATGACCTTCGAGTATTTTTACTTCTCCGTGGACAAAGAAGTCGCAATATATCGATATTCCTATTACCAATACCGGTACTTTTCAACACTATTACCTCGGCACTATTCCTGTTAATGGTCCTGTTATATCTGGAATTACACGAGATTCATCTGTTTTACATTTGTATTAATGATCAGTCTTTAAATTCAAAATGTAATTTATAGTATATATTCAGCTAAAAGTAAAAAATGATGTTTAATTCAGTCTCTTGACATCATATATACATACCAGACTATCAATGTATATTTCGTATCACTTATAAAACGTGTTATCCAGCAATCTTTGAACAGAATTTCTTTTTTACTTTAGTAAGTTATTTCACGGTCTGTTGCCTAAGAAAGAAAGTGAAGAAAAAGTCAAAGACAAAAGAAAAATGGCCAGAAAGTTGTACGAATATAAATAAAATTTTGCTTCACTGCGCCGGTACACAATACGCCCATCTTGCTTCACTCTGTTTAAGTTTTACAGGTTCGACGCGAGGTCCATTAAAGAGTGTCAGAACTTGCCTCGTCCTCCGATATGAACAACCCTCCCCACACACACACATACGCTTACACGCATGCACACTAAGGGACGAATACAAAAACATAAATAGGTACATAGAAAATCAATCATACACAAATACACACACATACGCACACATTTACATACATGAATACTTACACATAGAGACAGTCTTTCTCCCCTCCCCCCTTCTCTTTCTCTCTCACTCTCTCTTTCTCCCTCCCCCCTCTCTCTTCTTTCTCTTTCTCTGTCTTTCTTTCTCTCCTTCTCTCTCTCTCTCTCTCTCTCTCTCTCTCTCTCTCTCTCTCTCTCTCTCTCTCTCTCTCTCTCTCTCTTCCTCTCTCTCCATCTCTCTCTCTCTTCCTCTCTCTCTCTCTCTCTCTCTCTCTCTCTCTCTCTCTCTCTCTCTCTCTCTCTCTCTCTCACACACACACACACACACACACACACACACACACACACACTTACACTTACACTTTATGTTGTGGACCATTACACCCCTGCGTTAAAATCTCATTGTTTATTCAACTCTTCCTGTGAAACGCTATAAAGGAATCGTATGAGTCAATTTCTCAGTACACTATGCCAGTCCGCATTTGGATCTCAATATCACATGCTTATAAATTTGAAACCCGTGTCTTCAATTATTTACCTTCTCTTTGCCTGCTTGGTACATGGGACATTTGTGTTCTTCTCCTCTCCAATTCGTAGATGGATGTGCAGTATAAGTGACATGGTTTATGTTCGTATGATTGTAAAATAAGAAAAGTGAGGTGTTAAGCTGAATGGACATTCTGGTTCTGTTTTAAGATAACGTCAATCGTTTATCAGTACAGTGTGTGTAAATCATATGTGAATGTTCATCTTATATTTTGAAAGAGGAGCTTAGAATATACATTTCTGGATATGTGCAATAGATAGAGTACATATGCATATATATAAGTATTTGAGTGTTATTCTCTCTCTCTCTCTCTCTCTCTCTCTCTCTCTCTCTCTCTCTCTCTCTCTCTCTATCTCTCTCCCTCTCTCTCTCTCTCTCTCTCTATTTGTCTTTCTATCTATCCATCCATTTATGCATGTATGTATGTATGTATGTATGTATGTATGTATGTATGTATGTATGTATGTATGTATGTATGTATGTATGTATGTATGTATGTATGTATGTTTATATGTATGTATGTATGTATGTATGTATGTATGTATGTATTTATGTATGTATGTATGTATGTACATACGTCCGTAACTATACATATACACATATAAACACACAAGTACAACCGCTACCTACAGCAAAAGGCACACAGTAACACAGAAATAATACACCCTGATAATAAGGATATATAAACGTTAAAATAACATTCACAGCACCATTGTTTCTCGAGCTGCAAGGAGATGCATCCGTCTCATTCGGGAAATAGCTTCAGCCTAGACCATTTTTACTGATTAAACTTTTAACCGGTTGGCACCATCCTACTTGCGTGGGAAGCTAGAGTTTTGGCCGTGTGGATTTGGAATTTTTTGGAATAGTTCATTTTGGAAATTTGAACGTGCTGGATTTTGGACAACGAGCAAATTAAAACGAAATTTGAACTGTGCTGGAGTTTGGACAAGGAATATATTCATTCAAATTTTGAGCGTGTTGGATTATTGTACAACGAACATATTAAGAAAATATAATAACCGTGTTAGATTTTGGACAAAGAACATATTAATTCGAAATTTGAGCGTGTCGAGTTTGGACAAAGAACATATTTAAAAAAATATGTTGGATTTTGGATTTAGGTCAAGTATCATTTAATCTTTTCCCCCGTATTTTATTCACCCACAAAATCATAAACAGTAAGCAGTATAAATATATAACAGCGATTGAGGATTTAGGGCATGTTTCATTTAACTCTTAGGCCGTATTTTATTTAAGATTTTAGTCCATGTTGAAATGAATTTTTGAATAAGTCTGATACAGGTTCTTAGTGGTGTTCAGCTTCAGAATTTGAAAATATTTTGATTGAGGTTTACGACCATGTTTAATTAGTTTTTTTTATTACAAATAATCCCGATTTTTGTCTTGTGTAGTTAAAGTATTTTGTGGTTATTTTTTTATTATATTATGGATTTAGAATTATCTGTCGCGTTAACAACTAAAGTCATGAGCGACGAATACCTTGCTTCAATAAAATGTTAAAATTTACAAAACGTTAAAAATCTATCTATAAATGTTTCATGAATAAAGATATCTAATAAATATTATAATGAAAACAAATATCAATAACTATTATCTTAAAAGCAAATAATAAATATCATATTAAAAAAAAAAAAAAAATCATAAATATTATGCTTTAGGTGTATAAAATTATTACATAAATATTACACATCATAATTTTTTTTTTTTAAATGTGGGTTTCCATTACGAAACTAAACCTAGTTAGACCCGAGACTATCGAATATGCAATCAGGAATTTGATTGATATTCGATTCATCAGTATTTCTAAACATGTCTTTGAGTAGTGTCAAGCTTCATTTAAACTGCTCATACCATGGCTCTCAAATTACGCTTCGTTATAACTGCATTTTTCTTCATATTTTTTATACATACTTTCATGTAAATATAATAATCGTTGTTTCTGATTTAACACAATAATGATAATAATGATGCTAATACAAATGCCGATATTGCTAATGCTGATAATTGATCTAAAGGTATTCTCAATAATATTAATGATACCAGTAATAATTATGACAATAATGAAAGCAATACTGATGATGATAATAAAATCATCAATAATAATAATAGTAATAATACTAATAGCAACAATGATAAGGAAAATATATGTAGCAACAACTAAAATAATAGTAATGAGACTGAAATGATGATAAAAAGATATTGATAGTTGTTTATTTTTATTACCATCGTTATAATGAAAAATTATAGTAATAGTAATAATAATAATAATAATAATAATAATAATAATAATAATAATAATAATAATAATAATAATGATGATGACAATAATGATGATAATAATAATAATTATAATAACAACAACAACAATAACAATAACAATAACAATAACATTAACAATAACAATAGTTTTGATAATAATAATCATTATTATTATAGCAATAATAATCATTATTGCTATTATCATTATTATTAACATGATTATTTTTATTGTTATAATGATAATGATAATAAAAGTAATAAATACAGTAATAAAAGTAATACCAATGATAAGAACAGTAATAATGATATCAAAATGATTGTTATTATTATTATTATTATTATTATTATTATTATTATCATTATTATAATTATTATTATCATTATTATTTCAATTACTATATTTATCATTAATATTTTTGTTTTTATAATTTTTTGAAATTATTATTATCATTATTGTTTTCATTATCTTTATTATTACCATTACCCTTATCATTATCATTATCATTATTATCACCATTAACATTATCGTTAAAATGTATATTATTATTATTATTTTGTTAAATATTATTATTTTCATTATTATCATTGTTATTATCATCATTCATTGGCATCGTCATCATTATTTTCATGATCATTATTTTCGTGATAATTTTTATTGTAATTATTATTGTTATTGTTATTATTATTATTATTATTATTATTATTATTATCATTACTGTATTATTATTATCATTATTATTATCATTGTTATTGCTAGTGCTGTTGTTATTATTATAATTGTTATCACTATTATTGTTATCATTATTATTATTATTATTGTTACTATTATCATCATTATCATTCTTGCTATGATCATTTTCATTAATATGTCATCATTACTTTTATTACTATTATTATAATCGTTATTATTATCATCATTATTATTATTGTTATTATTATTACTATTATTGCTATCATTATTATCATCATCGTTGTTAACATTAACATCATTATTATTACCAATATCATGATCAATATCATTGTCATTTTTTTCATTTTTGTTATCATTATTATCATCATCATTATTATCATTAATAATAGTAATATGTTATTACTATTGTTATCATTATTATTATTATTATTATCATTATTAACATTATCATTTTTTCATTATGGTCATCATTATTATCATCATCATTATCATCATTAATACTATTATTATTATTATTATCATTATTATTATTGTTGGTGTTATCATTATTGTTATTATTATCATTATTAATATTACTATAATTCTTATTATTATGATCATCATTATTATCATCATTATTGGC
>NC_061833.1:23324461-23326961 GCF_019202785.1 Penaeus chinensis | reverse complement strand
AGATAAAATAAATACTTAAATGATAAACAACGGAAGCTCGGGTGAAGTATTAACAGCCACCAAAATATGGGTATTGCGAAAGTATTACATCTAGATTGTCTTCTGCTAATAAGGACTTGCAGACGTCTAAGACAGAGTCTCTCTTTGATATGATATCAGCAGCTTTTGGGCACTCGAGGCAGTAATGCTGTAGGTGGTTCGCATTGTGCGCGTCACACAACTTACACGATGAGTACTGGGGCACGTCCTCTGACTCGCCCACCTGCCACACTGGTCTGTAGCCTAACCGGAGCCGGGCAGCCACCACATTGTGTCTTCTTACCAACAGACCGCGGCGTCGGTATTTGTAGGGATGAGAGGCAAAGTGGTCGTAATGCTGGATGCTTACGCTCGCTGGCCGCTCGGCGTTCCTGCGCCGGGTGGTTGACAAATGAGCGGAAGCACGTATCCTCCGCTTGTAGTAGGAGAGGGTTGCTGGCGAGACGTCAGCCGCAGGTAAGACAAACCTACAGGCAGCTTTGGCAAGACGGTCTACAACTTCATTCGCTGTTACTCCAACATGCGAGGGAATCCATAGGAAATGTATTACAAGTGCATGTTCAATGGCTGTGACTAGATGGCGCAGTATTTGATTGACTAAGCTACGGGCTTCAGGCTTTGGCGAGGAGAGGGCACGAAGAGCAGACTGCGAGTCACAAATAACTAGTCCATTACTTCCGGTCCGTAGAAGTAGGCTAACAGCATCTAGGAGCCCATGCAGTTCACAGGAGGTAGAGCTTGACCAGTCCTGCAGACGGCGTCCAGTCCATCCCCCATACGGTGGTTCCATGGTAGGAGAGAAGACAGCACAGCCTGCAGTTCCATCAATTTGTAAGGAACCGTCAATGTAGAGGGTGTGAGAGGCAGGAATGGAAGACCTTACTTTGTCAATGGTCTCTTGGGCTAGTTGTTTCTGTTGGCAGGGTAAGTCCCTCCTACAGGTGGGAGTGTAGGAAACTGCTAGAGGAGGAATCTGCCACGGGGGAGGACCATGGTCAACTTCCTCTTTGGGAACATTAATGTCCAATCTTCTAAGGTCTCGGCAAACATTCCTAATAAGAGCACAGCCACCTGGTCGGAGTTGTAGGGGACGAGAATTGGGATCCAGAGACATATTAATAAGGCCTGCATAATGTTGAGCAAGACTGGATGAGTGGAGACACTTAACAGTAAAGAATGTTACATTGGCATAGATTCGTTCCACAAGAGGAAGGAGATGAGGCTCCTGCTGCATGTTAGCAATCCTTGTGGACATTGGGCATCCTAGAATGCAGCGCATTGCCTTATTCTGAAATTTTTCTAGGGGATCTAGCGCTGTCTTGGAGAGTTGACTAAGAGTTGGAGATAGGTAATCAACTACTGAACGGATAAAAGCTGTATAAATATTTCTGGCCACAGGAATGGAGACCCCAGCAGCATTGTTGGTTAACCAGCGAAGGGGTTCAAGGCGCCGTTGTAGCCGTGTCAGTAATTCCTGAACAATGGGATGGACACGTTGACGTGCTGGTATCGTAGGAAGGACTCGAGCTGGAGCACCCAAGTAAAGATACTGTGTGCAGAATGGTATAATGCTGGGGCCCACTAGAAATTCAGGTAGTGTTCGTGGGTTTAGTAGAGAGAAGATCCTACTTTTTTCAGGAGAGATGATGAGGCCACATGAAGAGGTAGATTCGTAAAATAGATGAAGTAAGCGCTGTAGATCTTCTGGTGAGTTGGAGTGAATGCAGATGTCGTCAGCATAGCACGTAATTGTAGTCCCTGGGATGGCAGGGAGCTGGGATATGAGGCGGTGCATAAGGATATTGAAAAGAAATGGGCTAAGGACACCTCCCTGTGGAGTCTCAAGGCCAAAGCACTTACGTGTGCTGCAGGCACCTTTAAAGAGGACATAGGATGATCTGTTGCTTAAGTACCCTCGTATCCATCGCAAGAGATTGCCACTAATACCAAAGTCCACAAGCTGGTCGAGGATCACATCTAGATTTGCAATGTCAAAGGCACTTTTCAGGTCAATGAATGCGACAAGACTTGTAGAGGAGAGGCGAGTGTAAAGCTCCAATAGACAATGGTGTGTGCTGCGTTGGGGCAGGAATCCATATAACCTGGATGATAGTTTGTCCTGAAGGCGATACATAAGGCGATTCAAGAGGATACGCTCCAGCACTTTACAGAAGCATGATGTAAGGGATATTGGTCTAAACTTGTCAGTGCCAGGCTTAGGAACAGGTACAATGAGGCTCTTCGTCCAACCTTGCGGCACATATCCATGTCGGAGGCAAAGGTTGTAAAGATGTAGTAGGGGATCATCGGTGACCTTCAGGAGGAGGCGCAAGGCGGAGTATGTGATGCCATCATCACCTGGGGCTGATGCCCTACCGCTAGCAAGAGCACGACGAAGTTCATCCTTTGTTATTGGTATGTCTTCTTCCTCATCTTTCCTTAGCAGGACTGCTGACAGGTG
>NC_061833.1:23279461-23284461 GCF_019202785.1 Penaeus chinensis | reverse complement strand
AGGAATGTCTATTCGTTTTAAATGTTTTCGTCCAGCTCTTTGGAAACTGTTCCTAGTGCATCTACCACTGTTGGTACTAAAACTGCATTAAAATCCCGTAGTTTTCAGTTCCTATCCGCAGGTCTTGGTACTTCGTGATCTTTTCTTGCTCGTTGGTGGTAATGTTTTGATCTCCAGGTACCGCTAAGTCAATGATAATGCATTCTCTTTTCTCGTTATCTTGATTGACAATATCAGGCCTCCGGTGTTCTAGCACTTTATCGGTTTTTACTGTCCCACAGGATCTTACATTTTCCGTTCTCTTGCACTAGCTCTGGTTCATGTCAGAACCATTTATCATCGCAGTCTATTGATATCTTTTTGCACAGCAACCAATGTATTTACTTACCTAACTTGTCATGTTTTCGATACTGATTCTTTGCAAGATGAGAGCACGCACTCACAATATGAGTAACTTGGTACGTGATTTGTCTATGCAATATGCTACCTAGTTATTTCATAGGGCATGATCTTGTGCAGCGTAAATCAAACTTTCCGTTCCTCGTTTTAACTCTCCTCCTCTTAACCATTCCCATTTTTTCCTGTTTGTATATTCTTCTGTCTCACGGAGAAATTGCCCACGTGACGTCTTTTCCTTCCACTTCCTTTGTCTATTCTTCTTTCTTTCCCTGACCAGCACCGTTGTTGGTCTTTTTACAAATTTAAGTTCTTCTGCACCATACCTTACTATTGCCACAAGCCATGTATTGATCGCCTTGTTAGCATTCCCTCCATTCAACTTGGACTTTAAAGTCACTCTCACTCTGTTAATATATCCTTGCTCTGTTCTTCCCTTCATTTCCTGGTGGGATATATCACTCCCTTTCTACTATTCCCAAATATTTATAGCCTTCTATCTCACCTTCGTTAACAATAACGTCTTCTCCCGGATCTATTCCTTCACATTTGCATTCTTTCCCCCTTTTAAGGACTAAAACTCTACATTTATCTATTCCAAACGACATCCCTATATCCTCTGTGACTAACTTGGATGTCCTCACGAGTGAGTTGATATCCTTTTCACTGCTTCCATACAATTTCAGGCATCCATAGATAATAAATTGTTTAATCTAGACTTTCCATTCCCAAAAGAATATCCCTTTAAGATTCGTAACACCAGAATTAAGGGAATGAGTGTAATGACAAAAAGCAATGGTGATAGGGAGTCTCCCTGAAATATTCCCCTGTTGACTGTTGACTGCCCCAAATGGTGACCCTCTTGAAAACAGGTTTGTCTTCCAATCTTTCATGCCGTTCTGCAGAAGTTCTGGGAGCCCCGATAAGCTCTAAGGATTTCAACATCCAACTATGTGGCACCATGCCATAGGACATGCTTAAGTTACGCCTTTTACAGTTGCGAATCACCGCCTTGTCAATAAGTAACTGGTCTTTTGTTCCATGGGATCGCTTTCTACAGCCCTTTTGTTCCTCTGGCAGCAGATCCTGATTATTTATATGTACATATAATTCATGAGAGGTCATTGCGGTAAGGAGCTTCCACAGTAAGGTATTTCCTAACCGCATTGCCCTTGTTTGGATCTTTTTGAGTCAGTACAGTCCTTCTCTCAACCATCCAAGAGGGTACTTTTCCAGTTCCCAAGCATTGATTAAATTCCCAGGCTATCATTCCATGCGGGCTAGTGAGCCTTTTCAACCAAAAACCTTGAATTCCATCGAAACCGGGGGACTTCCAGTCGGGCATTTTCCTTATGTTGCTATTTACATCTTCCTTCGTGATCCTTATGCCACTGTTTTTTGCACCCGTTTCATTTGCTTTAGTAATTCTGCACTTTCATTATGCTGAATTGGATTGTCCCATAAGCTGCTCCCAAAATCTCTAGATGCCTCTGCATCAGGCATTACTTGTTCTCTTTTCCTCTTCCAACCAAGTTCTTCGTACAACACCTTTTGATTATTTCTAAATAATCAATTTTGTCGATACTGAGTGGTTCTTGAGACGAATCTTTTTATGTTTTTCTTGGCTGCGATTCTCTGCTTCAGTTCCTCCATGATAGTCTTAAATTCTTTGGTTTTAAAACTCTATTTCTTTTTTCACATCAAGCTTTTCCTGTTGTTTACCATTTATCCAGTTTCTCTTGAACCATACTTCAATACGGCTGAGGTCCTTCCTGAGTTTGCCAGTGTCAGTTTCAATACGCCTCTTCCTAAAAGGGTCCTTTTGCTTTTGTTTTCTCTTTCTCTTTATACAAACTCACTGAAAAAGTATAGCTGTAACTTTGATCACATCGCGTATGTCACCAATGTTGCTCGATCTTATATTGACCAGAATTTCATAAATTTTCTTTGTCTCGGTTTTAACTCAACGCTGGTATATTGTCGAGATCTGTTTGGAGAATGTCCTTCAATCTGCTTACCAATTTATTGTCTTCTTGCCTGACCTCTGAAACTCAATTTCAATCTCACTATCTCTCACATTGGATTCAATTTGCTCTATTTCGACTTCGTCTCTTTCTTCCATATAACTTTCCCTAGGTATTTGCTGTTCATCTAAACTTTCTTGTTGCACTCTATTGTTTAATTGCTTTTTCAGATCTTCCAATTCAACAGCAGTAAATTTTAGGGTTTTAAGCATACATGTTAGATGCTGTTCTGAGATTCCAAACATTCTAAGATTTGTTTCCACTCCTGGTGTATCCTCTGCCTGTAATCTCTCTTACCATCCATTGAGCTTTCAGATAACATAGCTTGCTCGTTTTCCTCTGTTTTCCATCTCTTTCCAGCAATAGCTTGTTGACGACCGGGTCCAATGCTGCTCGCCCACGGAACACCTGCCGGACGAGACACCTTCAATGTTTCCAGTTCCGGTCCCATTCACGTCATTTACCTTATTCTAATTAAAAAATAAAAGAAATAAAAAAAAAAAAATCATCACATTTGTGAGTTGCATTTTATAGTTACTGCCAACTAGTATTTTCATCGTGACACCATCACTAAGACTAAAGAACTCCCGACCCCACGCCCATAAGACAGACTAGCCTCCGCCGGATACCAGCCCGGTATTTCATGGTCTTGGAGAAAGCACCCCTCGCCCCCTTCCCCTCCCCTCGCCTTGACGGCCTCGTAGGTCCTCCGCTGGTTATGGTCGCCCGGGATCCTTGGCGATCATCATCTTGCCATCTGCTGAGCATCACCCGTCACCACATCCACCCGACGGCCTCGTACATTGACTGCAGGGCCGCTTTGGACTACACCTTGCTCATGGGTGACCTGGAGGCAGTTGTGGCGAAGGGTAACCTCCTTATCCCACGTCGAAACTCCACAGCCGGATGCACTTTAAAGTCAAAGCCAAGACTATTTTTTATTGTTGTTGTTGTTATTAGTATTATCTTTGTTATCATTATTTTGTTATCATTATTATTATTATCATCACTATTATTATCACTGTTATTACTGACGCTTTCATTATTATTATTATAGTCTTTATTATTATCATAATTATTATTATTATTATTATTATTATAATTACTATTATTTTTTAAAATGATCATTTTATCATTATCATTTTCATCATCATATTATTATCATCATCATCATCATTAATGTTATTATTATTAATATTGTCATTATAATCCTTATCATTATTATTATTACCATTATTTTCATTATCATCATTATCATCACTATTACTATTATCATAATTTTTTGAAATTTAAAAATTTTCAGCATTTTCGTCATCATTATTACCAATAAAACACTTTTTATTATCATTATCATTATTATAGTTATTATTATCATTATCATTATTATAGTTATTATTATCATTATCATTACTAATGTTATTATCTTTATTATAATTTTTATTAGTATCTTTATCATTATTACAGTATCTTTATCATTATTATCATTTTTATTAGTGTCTTTATCATTATTACAGTATCTTTATCATCATTATCCTTATCATTATTATTATTATTTTTACCATTATTATCACTATTAGTTTTACTATTATCATTATTATTAATAGTGTCATCATTATTGTTATTATAATTATCATTATTGTTATTATTACTATTATTGTTATCATTACTATCATAAATATTATTATTGTTATTATTGTTATTATTATCATTATTGTTGCTATTTTTATTTTTACTCCTATTAGTACTATTACTACTTTTGCTGTCATCATCATGATCATCATTATCATCATCATCATTACCACTATCATTATCATATTTTAAAAATTATTATCAAAATTATTATTATCTAAGTTATCATTATTTTTATTATTATTATTATGATCATTATTATTATTATTATCTTGATTATTATTATTATTATTATTATTACTGTCAACATTATCATTATCATTATTATTATTATTATGATCATTATTATTATTATTATTATTATTATCATCATTAGCATTATTTATTATCATTATTATTGTTATTGTTATGATCATTATTATCATTATTATTATTTATCATGATTATTACTGTTATTGTTATCATCATTATTATCATTGTTATCATTATCATTTTTGTAGTTATTATTATTGTTTTTTTATTTCCATTATTATTATTATTATTATAATTATTATTACTATTATCATTATTTTTATCATTATTATTATTATTATTATTATTATTATTATTATTATCATCATTATTACTATCATTATCACTATTATCATTTGTTACAACTGTAAATATGTTCATTATTACTGTTATTACTATTACTATTATCATCATTATTACTGTTATTATTATTGTTATAATTATTTTATTATCATTATTATTATCAATATTATTTTTGACATCATTGTCATCATTATTATTACTACCATTATCATTATTATTTTCAAAATCATATTCATTATTATCGTTATTATCATTATTATTATTATCATTATTATTATTATTATTATTATCATCCTTATTATTAATATTATTATTATCATTAGTAGTAGTTTATTACTATCATCATTACTTTTACTG
>NC_061833.1:23249461-23251961 GCF_019202785.1 Penaeus chinensis | reverse complement strand
TCCGTCTTTATATTTGTCTCTCTTTATGTTTCTATTCTTCTCTTCATGTTGGATTACCCATCCTCCTTTAATTCAGTCGGCATGCCCAGTCTTTTGTTTTCTAAAGTCTTTTACCAGCTATTCTTTCTTCAGTCACCCCTTTCAGTCACCCCCGTTTCCACATAATACATGTCCAACTCATGTCTTTTTGTTTTGTTTTAAAATCCTTTCCATCAGTTGTTTCTTTTCTCCCACCATTGACAGCACCTCTCTCTGCCCAGCTTCTTTCTTCCCATCCTTCTCCAAACCCAAGTTTCAAAAGCCCTTGAGTCATGTCCGCTTTCATTGTCCAGGGTACTGATTCATACAAGACCACACGCCAGACCATCGTTTTTCCTATCTTTTTCTTTACACTCTGACTCATGTTCCCCCCAAACCGTTCCTTCCTCTTACTAAAAGCTGCCTTTACCATTGCAATACTTGTTCTGGTTTCTGTATCATATTTCCCATCATCAGCTATCCATAATCCTAAATAACAAGTGATATTAACAACACCATCTTGTCTAGATATAACCATAGTCTTTGTCTTTATATAAATATATATCTATTTCTATATCTATATCTATATCTATATCTATATCTTTATCTATATCTATCTATCTATCTATCTATTTACTACATATCTCTCTATATATATATGTGTGTGTGTGTATGTACATTTATGTATATATATATATATATATATATATATATATATATATATATATATATACATATATATATATATATATATATATATATATATATATATATATATATACATATATATATATATATATATATATACATATATATATATATATATATATATATATATATATATATACATATACATACATACATATATATATATATATATATATATATATATATATATATATATTTATATATATGTATATATATATATATATATATATATATATATATATATACATAATATATATATGCATATATATGTATATGTATATATATATATATATATATATATATATATATATATATATATATATATATATATATGTATATATATATATATATATTTATATATGCGTGTGTGTGTGTATGCATATATACATACATATATATATATATATATATATATATATATATATATATATATATATATATATATATACATGTGTGTGTGTGTGTGCATTCATCTAACTTTCGGCTCATCCGTTGCAACTATTTTCGAGACAGAATCACACGTACTAACAAGAAACCCTTAAATTACATTGCGACCAAACTTTATATCAAGGCTTATCGGGTTGATAGTAACATACATACAAAGTGATTAGATACTGTTAACTTTGTACTTTACATATCCAAGTTATTTTAACTCTGTCCCTAAACATACCTTTATAATTGTAAAAGTTTTTTTTTTTTTTTTTTTTTTTTTTTTTTCCCTAAAAGCAGGGTCGCTTTCCTGTCTCGCTCGCATGTCTCCCTAACCCCCTTTTCGGAGAGCGTCTAGAGGCGGCGCCCTTAGCCAGCCTCTTGTTTCTCTTTCTTCTCTTCCTCCTCGTCTTCTTCTTCTTCCTTCCCCTCCTGCTGTTCGTCCTCTACTCCCTCGTCTTCTTCTCCTTCTCATCCTCTTTCTCCTCCTCTTTCCCTCGCTCCCCCCCTCTCCTTTTCCCTCCTCCTCTTCCTTCGTCGGGAGTCCCATCACCGGAACGAAGCTCATCGAAGTAATGGCCGCAGCATCCTAATTTCTCCTGCTCTCTCTCTCTCTCTCTCTCTCTCTCTCTCTCTCTCTCTCTCTCTCTCTCTCTCTCTCTCTCTCTCTCTCTCTCTCTCTCTTTCTTTCCTCTCTCTCTCTCTCTCTCTCTCTCTCTCTCTCTCTCTCTCTCTCTCTCTCTCTCTCTCTCTCTCTCCTGTCTCTCTTTCTTTCCTCTATCTCTCTCTCTCTCTCTCTCTCTCTCTCTCTCTCTCTCTCTCTCTCTCTCTCTCTCTCTCTCTCTCTCTCTCTTTCTTTCCCCTCTCTCTCTCTATTTCTCTCTCTCTCTCTCTCTCTCTCTCTCTCTCTCTCTCTCTCTCTCTCTCTCTCTCTCTCTTTCTTTCCCCTCTCTCTCTCTATTTCTCTCTCTCTCTCTCTCTCTCTCTCTCTCTCTCTCTCTCTCTCTCTCTCTCTCTCTCTCTCTCTTTCTTTTCTCTCTCTCTCTCTCTCTCTCTCTCTCTCTCTCTCTCTCTCTCTCTCTCTCTCTCTCTCTCTCTCTCTCTCTCTCTCTCTTCTCTCTCTCTCTCTATTTCTCTCTCTCTCTCTCTCTCTCTCTCTCTCTCTCTCTCTCTCTCTCTCTCTCTCTCTCTCTCTCTCTCTCTCTCTCTCTCTCTCTCTCTCTCTCTCTCTCTCTCTCTCTCTCTCTTTCTCTCTCCGGCGAGGAGGAGGAACAGGAAGAAAAACAGAACCAGTTTCAATCACCGCGTTGCTTGAGGAAGTGAACCGTTTTTCTCTCGCGGTTCC
>NC_061833.1:23229461-23231961 GCF_019202785.1 Penaeus chinensis | reverse complement strand
AAAAAAAAAAAAAAAAAAAAAGAGAGAGAGAGAGAGAGAGGGGAGAAAAGAAATCAAAGAATCAGAGTCTAATTAGGGATTAAGGAAATATCCGATAAATTCCCACAGAGAAAAGAGGATTCACATCAGAAATTATCAAAAAATCGCTGACTTGATTCGCTAATCAGTCACATCCAAAGGGTTCGTTCCGTGCAAGGTACTCGGGCAACCGAAGTGGTCTTTAACAGTACGAGATTCACGTAAATGAATTACCTTAGCTTCGTTTTAAGTGTTAGTACCATCTATCGTTGTCTATCGAATGATTATGAAATAAGATGGTATAATAATTAAAAGGATATGCATTATGAGAAATGCCAGAAAGGGCATGATGAATGTGGACGAGCAAATTCACGAAACTAGACATGTACTTAACGTGTTTGCAACATGTTTACATATAGAACACCGATGTAGACGTTCCATCAGTTATTCACTCTCATTCATTCCTCAAAATCAAAATGAGAAAAAATCAGCTTTCGGATTTCGTTTAGATGCACTTCAAGCCCTCCGTGAATTCGGGGATGCCTGGTGTGCACGCAGGAGTAAAGCGGCAGCACCCACCCGCCCTCCCGATACACCAGAGATGACTCAGCAAATATTGGGGGGAGAAAAAAAAGAGGCGTCACGCTCCACTGACTCATATCACACAGGGCAGGAAAGTAATACACGAACTGCCTTTCGAAGTTTTCCTGCAATTTTTTTTTTTTTTTTTTTTAAGATTTCTCCTTAGATAAGATTTATCAGTTATTTCAGTTCTTTTAAAATTAAAGCGCAGAGTTTACGGTATTTTCCATAGTTTTTCCTTCAAATTCTGAGCTTTTATTTCACAAAACAAATGGTGACGCATCTTGCACCTGCGACAGTGTAAATGCAAACAAGCAATAGATAGATAGATAGATAGATAGATAGATAGATAGATAGATAGATAGATAAATGAATAAATAGACAGATAGATAGATAGATAAATGAATAAATAGACAGATAGATATATAGATAAATAGACAAATAGATAATACAGAGATACATAGATAGAGAGATAGATAGATAGATAGATATTGATATATGCGTGTAAAAACATGATTTATTGCAAAGTGAAACAACAGTATCTGAATCTTGCTGCATTTCATCTTCAGACTTGATGCATTGTGTGTGTGTGTGTGTGTGTATGTGTGTGTGTGTGTGTGTGTGTGTGTGTGTGTGTGTGTGTGTGTGTGTGTGTGTGTGTGTGTGTGTGTGTGTGTAGGAGCGTAACCCATTTTTTCGACTTTTCAAAATAGCGTTGTATTTTTTTCTGAAATTATTCCATTTACTACTGGACTATTTCTAAAGGTATGTGTGGAACTTTTATATGCTTAAAAATGGAGTTTAAGTAGATAAGCCTGTCCGTCCTGTTGCTACACTACTTTGAAAAACTATAGTTACGGCTTAAAAAACACCAGCTAATTATTTAATTCTGTATTAAGCTTTTAATACAGGATTGACTTATCAATACATTATTTTATTGAATCAAAAATTTCCTCCATTGATAATGCTTCACTCAAAAGAGATTGTTTAGTTCCTTTTATGTTTTATAAGTGAAGATGAAGTGAGTAATACTTTGTTATTCAGAAACTTAAAGGAAATATGTTTATTGTTGAAGATAATTTTAACAATAACAATAACTCAGCGTGAAGGATATAATTTATAAAATAAATATGTTTTAGAGACAAGCAAAACCATCAACAAACAAACAAACAAAATATCACATTCTTACTTAAAACCTCGTACAAAGAAAGCATACTTTTAAAAGTGAAAGCCCACAACCTCTTATTATTACCGCAGAAATAGTTACAGAAAACAAATCATCCTATAACTTAGCTAAAAAAACAAACACTCGAAATGTTCTTTGGAAAAAAAAAAAAAAAAAAAAAAAACAGACTACGTTTACACCCAACTATCACGTCTCAGTAAAGCCAAACTTTTCATAAAATCGTAATATTCAGATACGACACACACTCGACTTAAACCTCCTTGTCGAGTGAGTGACCTTTATTATTTACGTGCCCGGACCATATCTCGGAAAGTAAGGCGCCTAGACATGCAGCACTTAGACCAATGGAGAGAGCTCTTCTCCGGCGCTATCGTGGTATCGATGTCTCAAGAATGCCAATGATCGAGTTATACTCCTTTCTTCTGTAAGCTATATATATATATATATATATATATATATATATATATATATATATATATTATATGCATATATATATATATATATATATATATATATATATATATATATAAATATATATATACATATATATATATATATATATATATATATATATATATATATATATATATATATATATATGTGTGTGTGTATATATATATATATATATATATATATATATATATATATATATATATGCATATATACATATAAACATACATATATATGTATATATGTATATATATATAAAAAATA
>NC_061833.1:23204461-23209461 GCF_019202785.1 Penaeus chinensis | reverse complement strand
AGTCAGAAATATAAACATCAGGGAGACACTAGGCATTGAAAAGAAGCTGACAGATAAGATCAAGGAAAACAGACGGAGGTGGTTTGGCCATGTCTATGGGAGGGATGAGAGGTATGTTGGGAAGAGGGTTATGAAGATGACTGTGGGGAAACGGACAAGACGCAGGCCAGAGAGACGTTGGTCTGATTGTAACAAGGAAGATCTGGTAAGTGTGGGGGCTGTGGCTAGAGACGCTGGAGAAGAATTGTCCGCACCGGCAACTCCGTTGTGACGGGAGACAGCCAGAAGAAGAAGATAAAAATACATTGATACATAAAAAATGCATTATGAATTAACGTAATGATAAGCTAACGACGTTAATGAGTATCGTAAAAAAGAATGTGTGTGTGTATTTGTATATATAAATGTATATGCATATATATGTATATGTATATGTATATATATACACAACTATGTATGTATATATTAAATATATATATATATGTATATATAATATGTATATACATGTATATAAATATAATATATACATATATAATATATACATGTATATATATGTATAGATATGTGTGTGTGTGTGTGTGTGTAATGCACTACTAGTTCTGCCTGTCTAAATACTACTATAACAATTTAAATAATAATAAAACTAAGAATAAGAATAATAAAGGAAGAAAAACGAAGAAGAGATAAATGCTACATAGAAACACTCAGAAAATTAAGTTTCTATGTTTTCATGTTGCATTAACGGAAATCAGCGTATGAGTTAAATATAATTCACTCATTTAGCATTACGAGCGAAGATAATATCATGTTAACAATAAACTAATACGTCAGTGCACTCAACACTGTTTAGGGGACGCAGAACAAAGAGGGAAGAGTACTACAGTGTAAATAACAAGCTGCACGCAGGCTAAATAGTTAATGATGATCATGCCAGTAGGCTTATGGTGATGTTAGTTTTTGTGTCCATTCTATATATGAATATATATATATATATATATATATATATATATATATATATATATATATATATATATATATATGTATATATATATGTAATTATAAATATAATTATATATATATATATATATATATATATATATAATTACATAAATATGATTATGTATGTAAAACTACATATATATATAATATTTTTTTTATAAAATTACATATATACAATTATAAATATGTGTGTGATATATGTATATATATATATATATATATATATATATATATATATATATATATATATATATATATACACACACACACATTTAAATATATATATATATATATATATATATATATATATATATATATATATATATATGTATGGATATATACATGTATATATGTATATACATATATATACATACGTGTGAGTGTGTGTTTGTGTATGTGTTGCGACAGCAACGATGACCACGCTTCTACGCTGTTAACAAAGCTTCGAGGTTACGTTGACGAAACTGATTTTATCTTTGAATTATATCAAATCATTAATCAATGTTTTACTGATATTATATTAGGAAATATCCATAAATACAAGTTCTTAGGTATCAACATCTTAAAATTACTAATAAAACGACGAAAAACTGTCGAAATCATTAAAAAATACGCGGACCCTAAGCGTCTCCCATTATACCTTTTTCTTCGTCTATCGACATCGGTTTCGGACGTCACTCTCCCTTAAATGTTTTGAAAATGTTACGCTTTATTGAATTTTATTCATCATTTTTTTTTTTTATTATATACATAGAAAAGGATACATGAGTTTACGCTTTCATATTGAATTATACGTATACAAGAAGTAAACTGATTATGTAGCACTTAATATAAAGTTTCGTGTTATTTTTTGGACCCCTCATACACATTCTGTAAACAAAACATGAATCTGTTTGAGATACTTCCCCGTATCTCATTCGTCATGGAACACTTTTGGAGGCCTGAATATGCCTTATTTAAATGTTTTAATTAAAAGTGTAGGCATACGAAAGATAAACCTGAGCCTCGCTCTTCTTTGCCATGTATATGTACATCACACACACACACACACACACACACACACACACACAGACAAGCACACACACACACACAGACAAACACACACACACACACACACACAGACAAGCACACACACACACACACACAGACAAACACACACACACACACACACACACACACACACACACACACACACACACATATATATGTGTGTGTGTGAATGTGTGCACACATATATGTATATATACACATGTATATGTACATATATATATATATATATATATATATATATATATATATATACATACACATATATATATGTATGTGTGTGTGTGTGTGTGTGTGTGTGTGTGTGTGTGTGTGTGTGTGTGTGTGTGTGTGTGTGTGTGTGTGTGTGTGTGTGTGATGTACATATATACATGTATATATGCATATATGTGTCCATATATATATATATATATATATATATATATATATATATATATATATATATATACATACATATATACATATATATATGTATATATATATATATATATATATATATATATATATATATATATATATATATATATACTGCATCATACCATGCAGCAGCAATTCTTAACATTGCATTTTTCTAGTTTCAAACCAGACAGACGTGCTCCAGATGCTCATCAGCGAGGTGTGTATATATATGATTACGCCCCCATAAATAGGGAGTTATAGGAAAGACACTTCTTTGTCGTCGGAAATGAAGGAGTACAACACAAGAAAATAAACTCACGGTACGGTGACAGTGCTGGCGCGGCGGCATGTGCCCCGACCAGTGGAGAGCCGGTCTTGACAAAGCAGAGACTAGGTGCAATCTTTGTGGGACATCCTCGCCGATTTCTCACCTGGCTTCCTCCTGGGGTTTACAAGGGCTCGAAGCGGCGTGGCGTGGGGAAACAACTGTAGAATAGGTGATTTTTCTCCGGATGTATCATGGTTGAGCGCGAAGCGAGGTCACCTCCGACTACGGCTCCAGCTGCCATGAGGCTATCACATGTTATTGACTCGCCATATTGCTCGCCCATCTACTCGAGCCTCGTCCTCCCGGCACCATTTGATCTGCTTCAAGGTGTGAATAACTGTTGTCTCGCTTTGATTAGCTGGTTATCTTGTTCTCGCGTGCACTGTCCTTGATCCATCCTCGTGGTTGCTCATACTTGTCAGCCTCTTCACGTGTCCTCGAAAGTCTTGCCCAGGTCCTCCTCGACTTCGGATTCGACCAGATTTCCTCGTAGTCCTCGTCCAGGTCTATTTGTCCACATGTCCTCACAGATCTCGTCTGTGGGCTCGTCCAGACGTCCTTGTAGCCTTCATCTGAATCTACAGGCAGCGCCCTTTCCTGCATCTTAAGGTGGCTATTACCTGTGCTTACGAGCTCTTGGAGTTTGACTGGATCTATGGGTGTCCAGGCAAGCGGCACCCCAAGATGTAGTTGAAGGGTGCCGCACCACCTGTTGGGATGACCGTAGATCCAGTGAAGAACCAGGAACTCGTTAGTGCAGGTGCACGTCACCCCCAGATGCTGTAGAGAAGTAGAAAATAACATTAGTACGAAATCGTTTCAACTACCACATTAAATTCGTCTATGCAACGGAATTAATGCATTAGTGATTTTTTTTTTTTAGCAAGCAAGGCAAATCTTCCCATTCAGAAATGTGCAACACAATCTATGATTCTATTTAATCTTAATTTTGGATTCACTACAAAATTCTGATATAGCGAGATATATCTAGCTAAAAAATGTCTGACTTCGTTGACAGGGGTTCCTTTGTCCAAATAACCAAACAGAATGAACTGAAACATGACGAGAAAATGCATAATTAACCCCTCTACTCTGTGAATGTGTGATGGATATTCGTGACAGTATCTTAAATTTTTTTTTGATATCACAAAATCACACGATCACCTGGAATTCTACCCAAAAGATGCAAGGTTGAGAAGGGGATGATTAAAAAGCGAATAATGATTCTAGCTTAAACCCTAGACCTACATTAATGATCAGACATAAGTAGGGGGTCACAATGACTCGTGCCAGTTGAACGAACTTATGTTTTACTTTATATCTACTATAGTAGATCTATTAGGCAATTTATGCAACCCCATGTTATATCTGACATCCCTGTGCACCATCATATGAGGAAGATACTAACACAATAGTCGAATAGTAAATATGTACAAAAATCGTGTTACAAGTTCTGTTCTAGCGCCGATAGAAGTGTCACCATTGAGCAATGTAACAGAGTTATGTATATCCTTATGGTATTGTTGACTAAAAACAACCAAATAACAGAATGTGCGAGCTGGTCTACCCGTAACTCTTTCTTCATGTGCAAGGAGGTGAGGTAAGCTATAACAAGAATAGAAATTAATTATATTTTGTCCATGATAAACATAAGCGAATTTAAAAGATTTTTTAAGATTTAAAAGAACTGAATGAGTAAGAACTAATGAATTTCTAACATTCTTCAATGAAACTCGTACAATAAGAGAATGAGGTACCAAGAATTTTGTGAAATAACTGTGAATTCACAAGGAGATAATTTTGTTTGAGAGAAAATCACAGATGTGTTGGATTTGTTGTAGTTGAAACAATATAAGTCTTTAAAAATGAGAGAAATTATTGAATTTATTTATGTGCTTATCGGCAATTCCGTGTTTTCTCCCTGTAATGAAATCCAAGAGACGAGAGTGCAAACACTGCTATTTCCTATCACAAAACACTTCTACTCAGCAAAAACAGTGTGAGTGACTGCACATATAATTTATATGGCTTAACACATTTATAGGAAAAGAAAGGAGGGAGGAGAAATGAAAGGGCCTATAACCTGTACTCACATGGTTTTGAAGACACTGTATCATAAGAAGCACTATTGAACAGAGATTGAAGTTCCTTTTGTTCGTTTTCCTATCCGAAAGGACACAAAATCCCACCATTGCCACCAGTTTATAAAAGGTTAAAGAGGCTTCCT
>NC_061833.1:23186961-23194461 GCF_019202785.1 Penaeus chinensis | reverse complement strand
ATGATGATAATGATGATAATAATGATAATAATAAATATAATAATAATAATAATAATAATAATAATGATAATAATGATATTGATAATAATGATAATAATAGTGATAATCAAAAATTATAACGATCTTAATCATAATAACAATAGCAATAATAATGACAATAATAGAGATAATAATACTCATTGCAATAATAATAATGATAATCATAATAATGATGATAATAATAATAATGATAATAATAATATTGATAATAATGATAATAATGATAATGTTGATAATAATAATGATCATAATAATTACTATTTCCCTTATAATTATTATTATTATTACTATTAATATTATTGTTATTATCATTATTATTATAAGAATAATAAGAATTATGATAATGATCACGATAATAATAATGTTATGAAAAAGTAAATGCCAGGAATTTCTCAGTCAGTTTTATATTGGATATCAAGATTTAACATTATAGCATGAAAGGGTAACATAAGCATCTGTTAAAGGTTTACATTTTCAAGGAATATCAAGTCCAACACACTTTAAATTTATATATATATATATATATATATATATATATATATATATATATACAATATAGGCTGAAGGGAGAGATAAACTGAATAAAGAGGTATAAGGGATATAATAAGTATAAATAATAGAATATAAAGGGAAAATTAAATAAACTTGAATAACGGAAAGCAATACCAGAATAAATAGAAAGAGAAGAATAAATAGAATGAGAGGAATAAATAGAAATAAAGGAATAATCAGAAATAAAGGAATAAACAGAAATAAAGGAATAAACAGAAATAAAGGAATAAACAGAAATAAAGGAATAAACAGAAATAAAGGAATAAAAAGAAATAACAGAATAAATAAAACAAAACTGAGGGAACACGAATAATGGAATAAATAGAAATAACCAAATAAAACAGAAATAACCAAATGAATAATAAAGAGATAAACTAGTGAAAATAAACAAATCCACAGATAGAAAACACACACAAAAAAAAACAATAAACATGAATAACGGAATAATAAAAACACGAATACATTTAAATAACCAAATAAATAAAAAGAGATAAATCAGTGAAAATAAACAAATCCACAAATAGAAAACACACACAAAAAAACAATACATATGAATAACGGAATAAAATAAAACGAATAGGTATAAATAACCAAATAAATAAATAAAGAGGCAAACCAGTGAAAATAAACAAATACACAGATAGAAAAAAACGCACGTAATAAATGAACACAAGGCATATACCACGCGCGCCCGAAACCAGATCAAGGAAAGGAAAAGAATAACTTAAACGAGCGAAGTATTATTGCATCAAGCAACCCTCCCTCCCTTCGCAGATTGCTTGGAGCCGAGCGGGAGACAGAAGAGAACTTGCGCCGGTATTGCAGAAGAAGGCGGTGCTTGTTAATGTAGTTTCGTGGTGTATCCCTGTATTTTCCAGCTTGTCTAGGCTCGTGCTTTGGGAACTCGATGCGTCTTTGAACGTTCGAGCATAATGATTTATTTTTATTTTTTTTTTGTTACATATGCAAAACATTGCAGACAGGATGCGGCGGGGAGGATCCTTCGTGGTCTAATTGCCAATTATTTTCTCTCTGATTCAGTGTCCTTGGCGGGTGTCACAAAAGACTAAGGTTCCTAGGAAGTTTTCTTGTCCGTCTCTGTCTCTTTCTCTCTCTCTCTCTCTCTCTCTCTCTCTCTCTCTCTCTCTCTCTTTCTGCCTTTTTTTCTCTCTCTATCTCTCTCTCTCTCACTTCTCTCTCTCTCCCTCTCTCTCTCTCTCTCTCTCTCTCTCTCTCTCTCTCTCTCTCTCTCTCTCTCTCTCTCACCTCTCTCCCTCCCTCCCTCCCTCTCCCTCCCTCCGTCCCTCCCTCTCCCTCCCTCCGTCTCTCTCTCTCTCACTCTTTTTCTCTCTTTCGTGCCGTGCCGTCTCGAGGATATGTGCAAGGGTAACGTTTTGACACACGTTTCACCGTTTGATGTATTTCGAAACATCTCCTGTGTCCTTATGAATTTTAAGGATGGATAAACACTGATATATATATATATATATATATATATATATATATATATATATATATATATATATATATATATATATATATATATATATTCCCCTGCAGGAAATAGGCCTCTCTCAATTCACTATTGAGAGGTTATATGGCAGTGCCACCCGTGCCTGATTCGATGCCCTTCCTAATCAACCGCGGTTCGGAGCGCTAACACTTGTGCCACGGCGGCGACTTCCCCTACGACACCTGCGTTTGACTCCTCAAGGCGATATGTCATTTTCTCGGGCTCGAGCCAGCAGTCAGAGTGCAGGCATTTTTACGACCAACGCGACAGAGAAATGAACTCGGGACCACGAGGGTTAGAGTCCAGTGCTCTAACCACTGGACCATCGCGGCATCATATATATATATGTATATATATATATATATATATATATATATATATATATCGCAGTACCAAGTAGCGATTCGATGAGATATTTTTAAATATATATTTCCTTTTTTTTTTTTTTTTTTTTTTTTTTTACGCAGAAAAGGCGAAAACATGAATGCAAGATGATTTTTTACCTCTCTCGTTTTTACATACAGAAACTCGCTTTCAAGTTGTGAGACACCCAATACTGATAAAGCAGACAGAACAGGAGGAGAGATAAGGGCACAGATTAAAAAGATGGAACGTAGGGGAAAGGGAGAGGGAATTATGAACAAAGGGAAGCGAAAAAGAGTAAAGGAGAAACAAATATGTGAGAAAGAAAGAGATGCTGATAAACAGATATATATACACGGATGAAAAGGATGACTATATCTTAAATATAACATATATTTATATATATATATATTTTTTAAAGACTAGTAAACCATGGATAAAGAAATAAAACACACACACAATTGAAAAAAAAATATAATAATAAATTGGGTTTAGTGAAAAAAAAAATAAACACCAGAGTCAGGAACAGAATTCCAAACACCACAGAAAAGTATTCCCCTCCTTGGATAGGAGTGCAACAGAGGTCACTGTCCTTTGCAACAAAGACCGCATCGCGTTTCCCCTCGCTTCAAAAAGATATATTACTCGAGCACCAACGCGACCGTATACTAACTCAGGTAATAAACAGAAGGTGATCCATTTGAGTCATCCGTCACCCATAGCGCTGCGGACTTCTGTGCTGTTGCAAATTGAGTCTTTTTTTTTTCAATGTATTTTTTTTTTTCTGTTGGTGATGATGGTGATGTATTGAATACCTGTGATTGAGTTATTATCATTGTAGTGATAATTAGGATAGTAGGGATATTAATACTGACTCTCTCTCTCTCTCTCTCTCTCTCTCATTCTCTCTCTATCTCTCTCACTCTCTCTCACACACACACACACACACACACACACACACACACACACACACACACACACACACACACACAAACACACACACTTATAGCGATAGGTAGATATTCAGATAGATAGAGATACATTGATAGATAGATTGTTATACATGCAAATACAGATATAGTTATATAGATAGATGGATAGATATAGTTCATTACAAAGATTAGCGGATGAATCAACAAAAAGATAGATAGATAAACTGTTAGATAGTGAAAGAGAGAGATAGACAAACAGATCAAAGATAAACAGACAGAGTGAAAGGGGGTGGGGCAAAGATGGGGAAGTAAGAGGTGGATAAGTGAAAACATGGAGGAAAAACGGAGAGAAAGAGAGGGAGGGAAGAGTAAGAGAATTTGATAAATGAAAGAGAGAGGGGAAGGATAGAGAGAGTTCATGAGAGAAAAGTGGGTGGAGTAAGAGATAAATTGAAGGAGAGAGAAAAACATAGATAGATAGATAGAAAGGAAATATAGAGAGGGGGAAGCAGTAATAAAAAGACATAGATAGATAGAGGCAAAAACGAGAGAGAAATACGGAGAAGGAAATAGAGAATCTAATATCAGTCGCCATACAATTCATGCAGATTCAGGCCTAACCCATATCCCAGATAATATGTGTATGGAAGACTCCAAAGACGAATAAAAAAAATAACGACACACATCTCATATAATATTGCAGGCTAGGAAAGCACACATTCACATGAAATCAAATACTGAACATCATACTTTAAAATCCATTTTCATATGTGTTAAATGCGTTTGTCACAACTGATACAATTGTACAGTACATCAAATACTTATACTGTATATAAATGTGTAATCGAAAGTCACTTGGAATCGAAATGAAATGGTACAATTTGTAAGCACACACACACACACACACACACACACATATCAAATATATATATATATATATATATATATATATATATATGTATATATATATATAAAGGTTGCTAATTTGATCTTGATTACTGGCCTGGGCCCTTGGCAGAGGAAACGCGTCTCTAATTGTATCTTTGTTAAGTTGCCTGTAATCTATACACAGCCTTAAAGTGTTATCGCGCTTGCGCACCACAGTAATTGCAGCAGAGTAGGGACTTACGCTCGGCGCAATCACCCCTCTTTTATCTCCGAGACCTGATTCGGTGGTATGGTATGGTATTTTAATAGGTTGCTCAGTTGTCAAAAGCTTTTCCTTTTGGCCCTTTTTTCATTAGCAAAAACGTCACTTTATTCTTCTAAAAGTCTTATTACACACTCCTTTTGAATTATTGTTAAATGGTCATCAATTATTTTTACTTTTTATTTATCAAATTGACGCTGCAGTGCTGAACTTCCCTCTCTTCAATTTCCTCTGCTCTTGCAACTTTGCCTATCCGCCAATTCCTTCTTAATTTATAAGTTGTTTTAGATAGGTTTGCTACCAGCGTATATCCCTTCCCACTCTTTATAAGGACCATAGCAGGCAGCGTTACTATACCCTCAGGAACCCATCCTTCCTGTTGTTCTGCCAATGGCTCAATCAACACTACCTGGCTTTTTACCTGCCTTAACTGCGGGATCCAGACTGGCACCAGCCTCATACTAGATGGCGGAATTACCGGTATTTGTGCTTTCCCGGTTAATGCAAATCCCCAGTCCTCCTTTTAGTGTAATTTGCGGAGTGCCCTCACATCACTAATATAGTCTTTCCACTCTTCCCGGTTAACACTTGATTTACATAGATTGTACATTACCGGCCATACCTCTGCCACCTTTGACAACACATCAATTCCCAACAAACAACTGTAACTCTCCCCAACCCCATCACAAACCTCACAAACCAAGAATACTGCACCAACCTTTGCCCCACAGATTCCGATAGTAACTTTTATACTACCTCTACACGGTATTACACCACCACCCACTGACCTAATGCTAATGTTTACCGGTTGCAGCTTTATCCCACATGGTCGCAAATAGTATTCATAAACTTCAGAAATAATTAAAGAAACTTCTGCCCCGGTATCACACAAACCAACAACATCTACACCTTCAATATTTACAGTTACCCTTGGGCTGTTTGCTTTTATATGTCCCATTTCTATCCTTTTTACCACTGGATAGCCTGCTTTCTGCCCGCCGCTTGTGACACATTCTTGCACGTTGCTACTGCTAGGCCCCTTGGGTTGGCGGTTTATACTCCCACTGGGCCTCAACAGTTTCCCGCTGCTGTATCGGCTAGCACTTTACGAGTCTCCCCTGACTTAACGTTAATTGTAGTTCCTTCCATAATACCTATCTCTGAAACTCCCTTCTGGGCACCACGCAATAATATGACCCTTTTTACCGCATCTATAACAAATTCTTTCTCTTTCTTTCGATTTTTTTTCCTTTGCGAGAAAGATTTCCACTCATGCTCTTTCATTTCTATCCACTCTATCCATTCATCCAACGACCTCTGCTCTATCCTCCTCTTAAGCATCAATCCCAATGCTGGCTCTCTCATATTCCTCGCCATACATTCTCCGATCATTCTACGATCTATTTCATATCCACCACCTTGCTTAAGTCTTTCACTCATCCCTAATAACACGTCTAAAAAATCCCATACACTCTTATGCTTCCCCTGCTTTCTACCTGCCTATCGTTCGTAGAAATCCCAAGCAGATATTCTTCTCCTATATACCTTCACCAATTCTTCCATAATTTCTTCTACGCTATGCCAATCCTCTTTATAATTATGCAATCTGTCTGCCGCTGATCCCTCTATGTAATTCATCACAAACCTAACTTTATCCTCCTCATTTCCGATTAACTGTCCCAGTGCCCTATTTGCTTTCTTGATCCATCTCCCAACATTCCCTTTCCTGTATATGCTGCTAGTGCTGGATCTTTCCGGATAATAGAAGGAGAATTTACTTGCCTATGCTGAATACTAGCCAAGTCTTCTAAAATTTCCAAAGTCCTATTCCACCTAATGGTTTCCTCATTATTACTCTCTACTCTACTTGATTCCGCCGTCGGTAATTCCCAATTTCTACGATGATGTGCACAGCCTCCATCCCGTTTCCCCGATCGGATTGCTCGATATATCAGAAATAAGAAATGCAGTAACATTAATCCCACACTTAAGCCTAATAAACCGCAAATGGGCTCCCCTGTGTCCATCCTTCGACACCAATGATTAAATATGAGCAATCGAGAGGAAACGCTCTGCTACCAATTGTAAAGGTTGCTAATTTGATTTTAATTACTGGCTTGGGCCCTTCACCAGTACAACCTTCTGCGGATCACCTCTTCTTTGTTGCTCGATTTTAACAATTGATTATAATGCAGATTTATTATTTGAATTCACATACGCACAATATGTAAAAAAAAAAAAAAAAAAAAAAAAAAAAAAAAAAAAAGATAAAGATAAAAATATGAAAAATAGAATAAAATATAAATCAGCACAATAATTCATGCAATATTAATCGGTTGCGCTTCGTGACCAATATTCGCGGGTAATTTTCACACTTTTCTACATATCACGTAACGTCCGGGTGTTTGTAGCTGCGCCCTCACTTTTCCTCAGTTTTCTTCTTCATCTCCTTGCGCGTCTCTCCTCACACCTAAAGCATCGTAGACTCGCTCGTTCCGTCTCACGCCCCACGCCTCACGAGTGCTTTTTCGTACGGTCGTACGTACTTGGGACGTGGCACAGCACTTTTCCACTCCACACCGGACACCCTGTTAAGTGTTGTAAACCCGTATTTTATCTTCGTTTTTTACTTTATTTTTATTGTCAATATCACTTTTTCACGTTTTATAAAAGAAATCGTTTTCCTTACCGGGGATGTTTAAAGTACCCTAGTGGTTGTTACCTCCTTGGGTGGCTATGTCTCGTCTGGGCAGCTGTTTGACTGTGAATGGGACGTCACACTGGGGGATTCCCTTTGTCATTCGATAATAATGTATTTTCATATATTGTTTCGTCTATTTTTGTTTTCTTTTTCTATGGTCAGATCATAAATATCAGTCCTTTATTAGGTCACTTATTTAACCATAATAGCAAGACATATGTCACTGCTTCATGGGGTTTCATTCACACTT
>NC_061833.1:23164461-23169461 GCF_019202785.1 Penaeus chinensis | reverse complement strand
AGCAGAATCCAGACGTTGAAATCCTGCAACGTTCAGCTGAAACCGACAAATGACATGATGCACAGCTGACATAGGTGACACCGGAGAGCTTGCGTCTGAGATGTTGCAAGCAAAAGGTAGTTTAAAGGAGGAAGCATTCTTGGAAGGCGGCAGATAGCAGACTGAACGTTTTGCATACTGGGGGAAAACGAGGAGATAAAAGATAATAATTCGTGGATGTGTGAAGGCGAAGATATTGATGTTGATTACTTTATTTATAAAACCTTCTTAAACATCAAGTGCATCTAATTATTGACCATGGCTACAAAATATACAGAAATAAACGGAACAAAGAGTAATTTTGGGGAGGCAAATCTCCAAAATTGAAGTAAAATGATACCGTACAAACGGTATCATTTTACTTCAAGAAAGTAGTGAAATTAGGAACTATTAGTGTAAGAAAACATTTATCCAATTCTTTAACACAGTATGAACATAATCAGCAGAAATGCAACAAAACAAAACAAATTAAAAACAAGAAAACAGATGAGCAAAACATAAAAGAAAGAAAAAAAAATGATAATGATGATTAATACCATTATGTAAAATGTTGATTAAAACCATTATGAGTAGTTCAGTCCACGTAATAATTAATTTCAAGCAATGGTATAATACACTATCTTTTATACCTAGTAATTTGACATTTGTTCACGGAGAGCTTTTCTGAAACTGTTCTTTGTTGGCTTTGTTCTGATGGATGCAGGGATGCTGTTCCATACACGGGGCCGTTGATATCTTACGTTTGTTTGGCTCTGGGGGGTTCTCAATGGAGGAATTTGTAGTAGAGAGAGATTACGTTTGGGATACCTTTCATTTCATCTTAATTGGAACAGATCTAGACCGTTGGTTATATCTTCCAATGCAGCATTTGCATGTCTAAAATCAATGCAATCGTTGAGTTTTAATAATCCAAACTTTTTACATACCTGTTGTTGGTGTGGTCATATGTTTATAGTCACGTAATCGTTCTGATAACATGTTTATGGGCCTTATTTAAAGGTTCCAGTCTATCCATACAAGATACAGTGATATGTGGATGGATTAGTGAGTGGTAGACCGATTTTAAACTTCCAGAGTAAGTTTGCATTGAGTTTGGAGCAGAATACTACATAAACTGTGTACCATATTCGTTATATAAAGCAGATATTACTTCCAAGTTAGATTATTATATAAAGTAACACCTAAAAACTCTGTGCTGTGCCTCTTAGCTTGCCTATGGAATACTCTTTTTCCAGTGTTTAGGGTAATTTTTTTTTTTTTATACCAACTAATCCTTAATTTCACAAATTTCGTTGTTAACCACTGATAATAGATAATTGAAAGAGTACAATCATCAGCAAATTGCAAGTTGAGTAAAGTGCTCGCATTAACCATGTAATTTGTGTATAACAAGAATAACAGGGGACCTAAGATAGAGTATGAGGCACTCCGCAAGAAAGTGGTAAATTTGAGGCTTTATCCTCATGGTAATGGACAAATTGTTCCTTGTTTGACAAGTAAGATTTTAGAAATGAATGAGTAATTAACCACATCAGGTGATCCATTCGACTTGGAGAATGATATTACTTTGTCAAGTTTAAGCCCATCGGAGAAAATGCTGCCAATGAGACAGGACTTGAAAAGTTAAAATCTTAGCAATGGCAGTAGTTATACTTTTGATTACTTTTGTTAAAATGTCATTAAAACCCTGGGGGGCTATCCTTTAGCCCCTCTTATAGGTGCTAGGATGGGATTTCCCACTACAGGGTTGTCTAAATAAGTTTGAAAGTTTCGATCAGAAGGACTGATTTTTTGCGAAGCCAAGTTAAAATCGACAGTGGCAAAATAATTATAAAATTCCTTTGCTAGTCAGGTTGCCATTATCTATATTTCCTTTGGTTGGCAAGGATTTACCACTTGGTCGATTTTAATATGGCTTTATCTTTTTGCCATGTTTTGTTATTGTTATTGTTCTAAGTCTACAGAACTGATCACCGTGGGTAATTTCGAGAGTTTTCTGTGAATTGCTTCATTCTTTGAGTAATGCTTTAATTCCTTTTGCTATATATGTCTTATTTGGGACACTTTTGATTATGTTTGTAATGTTTTTTCTTTCTTTGTTTAAGCCCTAATTTCGTTTGTTATATATGGCTTATCTGGAACACATTTATTTACACCGGCTCTGAAAATTGCATTGAAATTATCGAATATCACATGAGGTTTGTATAGCCTGCAAACAAGTCCCACGAAATATCACACACAGCTTCTTTAAAGTGGGCTAATTGCTTATCTGTTACCAGCCGAAAGGCGATCTTAGAATTAGATGCAGTTGGTGGCTGTAACCGGGCTTTAAAGGATGCTAAGAGTGGAAAAGGATCGGAAATTTGGGTATAGATTATAGAGATGTTACTAACTAGGGATTATTACTCCACAGATGGTCAATGATCGTTGCTGATGTTGGCGTAGCTCTTGAAGATTTAGTGATTAGATTGTGGGAATCTTTGGCTTGGAGAGCAGCAATTAAGTTTTGTATGTGACTACAAGAATTAGAATTTAATGAATCTAACTCGAAATCCCCTGTAAAAAAAAAAAAAAAAAAAAAAAAAAAAATCTTTCTCATCTGATTATATCCAGAATGTTTTCTAAATGTTCAAGGAAGAGCTCAACATAATACCAGCTAAGCCAGATTTGAATCATACGGTAAACTGGACAAAACAAGGATTCCCAAAATGTTTTTGCCTGATTGATACTCTCAGTAAATAGCAAGGCCACCGAGATGTATATCTTTATTAGTAGTTTGTAGGATTGAGAAGGTTTACTATATCAGAAGTGAGTTTTGTCTCACAAAACCCTATATAAAAATGTTGCACACGTATGTTACTATATTCTAGTTCAGAAAAATGGTACGGAATGCTATCTACGTTGTAAAAAAAGAATATTCACTTGTTCGTGGGAGGGCGGCACGTAGGATCTAGGGAGGGCATCTGGGTAAACATATCCACATTTTGGCAGACAATTTTAAAAGGGATTTGCAAGATCAATATAGTCAAGTTCTGAGTTTATGGAATTCAGGGAATCTATTCTAAATGCATTGTGTTGAATACTCTCATGTTTGCATAATACATTTAAGTCAGAATCAGTATCCATTTGGATAAAAGCTATTTGTTGCAAGTCGCGTGTAAAGTAACTTATCGACATTGCAGTTATGGCAATTGGTAAAAATTGTTGGGTGTTTTCTACGGTGCTGCGGTTGCACTGGGAGGGCGTCACTGTGGCCTCGGAGAAGGGAGCACTGACATCACTGCTGCAAGCCTTCAGATTACCGTTGACTATTTGCTCTTGGCCACGGGTCCCTCAGGCGTTGCTACTGCAGCATCCGTTGTTCGGTTACACGGCAGTCGTGGCGGCGTTCCTGAAACCGGATAGGACGACTGCGGCACGTCTCTCTCGAAGCTACTGGGGCGCTGCACTTGGCTGAAGCCTCGAGTCAGGACCATTAGGTCACTGATTATGTCGGTCACCGTGTGATGGTTCTTTAATGACTAGCGTTCTACGTGTTTCCCTGCGGGCATTGTGGTAAGCATCAATCTGTTCCTGCCCGGCCTTGAACGTCCCGGCACACAGGTCCTCCTTGACGAACACCGAGTGACCTTGAACTTGAAGCGGTTGCGGATGGCGGCGTCGCGATCCGCGTCGTTGCAGAAGCGTGCACTACGTCACGGGCCTTCTGTCGGTCGCTCAATACTTTACCGACGCGATGAACTCGTTCAAATTGTGGAATTGTGTTTAATTTATGTCACAGAAATTCTGTAAGCTTCACCTGGCATCTCTCCCACGTCTCCGCCTCCTCGGGTAGTCCGGAAATGCTTAGATTATCGCGCTGCTCTGATCCTCTTGATAATCCAAGCGATCTTCATGGTTCACTTTGTTTTCTTAATATCATTTAACTCAGCTCGGCAAATGCACATCCTATCCTGGTTGGCCGCCGCACGCTATTGGCCAGCTTGCTGATCGTTTTGTTTCCAGGCATAGCGGGGGAGAGGGGAGGGAGGGGGTCGCTCAAGTCACGTGACAAGGAGGGCTATTGCGTATTCGCGGAATTTTGGTAAGTCTTGTAGGGGGAGGGTTAGCCCAAGGCTCTCAATTTTCAACGCTTGATTTTAGCTAAGTCGCACGTACTCTAATAGTTCACGACGCATCAAAGTCATCTAGCTCATCTTATGTATCCTTCTGCAATATGTAATAGCACGGGACTCTCGGATTTGTGTATTATAGCAATAGAGAACGGAGCGCTGTTGACGTAAGTAAGGTAGACGATGAAAACTTGATTTTGATTACTTGTAGGTTATAAAACCATAAATATTTAGTGGTTGTTATATAGATAACAGTAATTTGTGTGAATTTATTGCCGCCAATACCAATAACAGGAATACCTATAATAATGCAAAGATTATTCTTATTTCTACCTTATGAAGATAATTATAGTAACAAAATAGTAATGATAGTGTGACATTTCAACTTCTACTACTACTGCAACTACTAATGACGATAATGATGATAATGACAATTATAATTAAAAAAATGTATAATTACAAAGTTGATAAACATAACGATAACAATAATAATGACGAGGATACCAATATTCTTGGAGACTTGGTGAGGGATAATAATAGAAACCCTCACAACAACAATACTACTACTAATAAGAACAACAACAACAATAACAAAGAAAAATAATGGTAATAATACTAATAATAACAATTATTATAATTATAATAATCATGATAAATATAATAATATTGATAATAATAAAAAAAAACACAATGTTTTACTCTGTTGTTTTTTTCTACCATAGTAATAGTAATAATGTTAATAATAATGATAATGATAATAATGATAATAGTAATGATAATGATGGTATTAATGATAATGATAATAAAAATAATATTATTAGTAATGATGATATTAATGATAATAATGTT
>NC_061833.1:23144461-23146961 GCF_019202785.1 Penaeus chinensis | reverse complement strand
GATAGTAAGAAAGAGAGAGAGAGGAAAGAATAAAAAAGGGAAGAAGAGGAAGTGAGTAAAAAGAGGAATATAAAGTGATATCATCCGTCAACATTTTATATACCAGGCTTATCAAGGCAGACCCACAGCACATTCACATGCTTATACATCGTATATGAAATTGGGTACAAAACGAAAAGCAGTGTTCTCGCACAGAATTTGCGAATCCCGTAAACAAACACAAGAAACAATCAAACAACTATTGATCACGCAAATAGTAAATATTTAACTAGTAACAACAACAACAACAACAAAACACACAGCAAGGAAAAAAAAAATTGAAAGAGAACATGACAAAAAAAAAAGCCAGGCTGCATCTGGGTTGTGCTGAGGAGAGGAGGAGAGGGAAGGAGAGAGGAGAGAGGAGAGAAGAGGAGGAGGAGTAAATAGGAGAAGAGAGGAGAAAGGATGAGAGAAGGGAGAGAATGGATGATAAATGAAAAGAGAGGAGAAAGGAGAAGGAAGGGAGAAAGAGAAATAATTGAGGAGAGAGGAAGAGAGAGAGAGAGAGAGAGAGAGAGAGAGAAAGAGAGAAAGAGAAAGAGAGAGAGAGAGAAAGTGAGAGAGAGAGAGAGAGAGAGAGAGAGAGAAAGTGGGAGAGAGAGTGAGAGAGAGAGAGAGAGAGAGAGAGAGAGAGAGAGAGAGAGAGAGAGAGAGAGAGAGAGAGAGAGGAGAGTAGATTTGAGAAAAAGAGAGAAACAGGACGAATTACCCCCCCCCCCCCCCGCGCCGTTCGAAAATGATCTCACAGATCTCGTAAAGAAGAGCCAATTTCCTAGGTTCTCCCTCTCTTCCTCTCACACGGCTGCTCCTCCTCCTCCTCCTCCTCCTCCTATTCCTATTCCTCCCCTTCCTCTTTTTCTTCTTCCTCTTTCTCCTATTCCTTTTTCTCCACTTCCTCTTCTTCTTCCTCTTCATCCTCTTCCTTTTCCTCCTCCTCCTCATCTTCCTCCTCTTCCTTTTCCTCCTCCATCTTTTCCACATCCTCCCTTTCTCTCTTCACCTACAATTCTTCTCCTTCTTTTCCTTCTTCCCCCTCCTAATCTTCCTCCCCCTCCTCCTCCCCATTCTCTTCTTCCTTTTCTTCTTCCTCCTCCACTCCCTCCCCATCTTCCTCCTCCTCCTCTTCTCGCTCCTCCTCCTCCTCCTCCTCCTCCTCCTCTCAGCCTTCTCCTTCTCTTCATCATCATCGTCCTCCTCCTCCTCCTCCTCCTCTTCCTCCTCTTCCTCTCCATCCTACCCTCTTCCTCCTCCTCCTCCTCCTCCTCCTCCTCCCCCATCCTCCTCCTCCTCCTCCCCATCCTCCTCCTCTTCCTCCTCCTCCTCCCCGTCCTCTTCCTCCCCATCCTCCTCTTTCTTCTCCTCCCCATCCTCCTCCTCCTCCTCCTACTCCCCATCCTCCTCCTCTTCCCCCTCCTCCTCCTCTTCCCCATCCTCCTCCTCCCCATCATCATCTTCTTCCCCCTTCTCTTCCTCCCCATCCTCCTCCCCCTGCTCCTCCCCATTCCTCCTCCTCCTCCTCCTCCTCCCCAGCCTCCTCCCTATTCTCCTCCTCCTCCTGATCCTCCTCTTCCTCCTCTTCCACATCCTCCTCCCCATCCCTCCTCCCATCCTCCTCCTCCCCATCCTCCTCCCTATCCTCCTCCTCCCCTTTCTCCTCCCCATCCTCCTCCTCCTCCTCCCCATCCACCTCCTCCCCACCCTCCCCCTCCCCATCCTCTTCCCCATCCTCCTCCTTCCCATCCTCCTCCTCTTCCCCCTCCTCCTCCTCCTCCTCCCCATCCTCCTCCTCCTCCTCCTCCTCCTCCTCCGACCCCATCCTCCTCCTCCTCCCCACCCTCCTCCCCATCCTCCTCCTCCTCCTCCCCCCCCTCCCCCTCCCCATCCACCTCCTCCCCACCCTCCCGTCCCCATCCTCCTCCCCATCCTCTTCCTCCTGCTCCTCCCCATCCTCCTCCTCCCCATCCTCTTCCTCCTCCTCCTCCCCATCCTCCTCCTCTTCCTCCTCCCCATCCTCCTCCTCCTCCTCCTCCTCCTCTCCATCCTCCTCCTCCCTGTCCTCCTCCCCATCTTCCTCCTCCTCCTCCCCATCCTCCCCCTTCTTCTCCTCCCCATCCTCCTCCTCCTCCTCCTCCTCCCCATCCTCCTCCTCCCTATCCTCCTCCCCATCTTCCTCCTCCTCCTCCCCATCCTCCCCCTTCTTCTCCTCCCCATCCTCCTCCTCCTCCTCCTCCTCCCCAACCTCCTCCTCCCTATCCTCCTCCCCATCTTCCTCCTCCTCCTCCCCATCCTCCTCCTTCTTCTCCTTCCCATCCTCCTTCTCCTCCTCCTACTCCCCATCCTCCTCCTCTTCCCCTCCTCCTCCTCCCCATTCTCTTCCTCCTGCTCCTCCTGCTCCTCCTCCTCCCCATCCTCCTCCTCCTCTCCATCCTTCTCCTCCCCATCATCCTCCCCATCCTCC
>NC_061833.1:23049461-23054461 GCF_019202785.1 Penaeus chinensis | reverse complement strand
TATATATGAAAAGGAGAAAACACACTACCGTGTTGATACTATGGTATAAAAACCCACACTGTAAAACTAGATTTAATTGAAAAAGAGACTACAGTTTCGGAATCCACCTGGATTCCATCTTCAGGTCTGAGGAGGCAAGGAAGAGGAGGGGGTATAAGACAGAGAGAGGAAAGGCAACGCGGAGACACGGGGCAGGTGAGGACAGACGAACGGAAACGAAGGGAGGTCAGATCAGGTCGGGCAGGTCAGGTCGGGAGGGTCGGGCGGACTGTGTGAAGGGTGGCCAGCATACGGGAGAAGGCGAAAGATGTGGGAAGCGAGGAGACTGTCAGCAGGAGAAAAGCCGCTGTTCAGGTTGAAATTGGGAAGCAGCTTAATTAGGGAAGATTCCACCAGTCTGCGGGCGTGGACGTCAGCGGAAGGAAAGATAATTCGCGCCGCTGACCAGTCCATCAGATGGCCTGTATCCCACTGATGGCAGAAGAGAGCGTTGTTGTTGTGCCCCCTGGAAACAGCGTACTTATGTTGAGACAGGCGCTTAGTGAGACTGGCGCCCGTCTCGCCAAAGTACTGTTTGTCACAGGAGGTACAAGGAATAGCATAGGTGCCCACCCTCGAGGAAGAGGGTGGGCTGGTGTGGACCAGGTTACGGCGGAGAGTGTTCACCTGGCGAAAGATCAGCCTGCAGTTAAGAGTGTGAAGAGGGCGGCGGAGAGAGTAGATCTCCTCAGTGTAGGGCAGGCTGAGGACGGGCAGCCGAGGAGTCTCTGTAGGGGGGGAGTCGTGGTAGAAGGTACGGCCGTGCCCTGGATAACGCGGCGTCGAGAACATGACGAGGATAGCCCAGTTTGGAGAATGAACGACGCAAGAAGTCGATCTCTCCATCCAGGTATTGGGGGTCACAGATACGGAGGGCGCGGAGGAACAGCGAAGTGGCAACACCTCTCTTTACATGGAGGGGATGGTAAGAGAAGAAGTGTATGTACATACCACTATGCATGGGCTTCCTGTATATGGAGAAAGAAAAATGGTCAGCAGAGCGATGTACCAAGGTGTCCAAGAAGGGGAGCTTATTGTCAGCCTCCCATTCCTCCTTGAAACGGATGGAAGGGGAGAGGGAGTTCAGCTTGGTCAGGAAGTCCGAGAACTGGGCAGGGTCATGAGGCCAGAGAGCGAAGACGTCGTCGACATACCTCAGCCATACCGTCGGACGAAGGGAGAGGGAAGGGAGAAGTTCGGACTCGAAGAATTCCATAAACAGGTTAGCCAAGACCGGAGAGAGGGGAGAGCCCATGGCCACGCCGAAGGTCTGGGAGTAGAAGCTACCCTCAAAGGAGAAGGAATTCGACTCCACCCACAGACGAATCAGCTGGAGGAAGACGTCGGTGGGCAGAGGGAGACGAGGATCCTCAGAGGGGAGCTTCCTCTCAAGGAAAGCAAGGACGTCATCCAGCGGGACCTTGGTGAACAAGGAGTCTACATCCAAGCTCATCATGGTCGCCGTCGGGACTCCACGGACACGGGAGATGAAGTCCTGAGAGTGGCGGAGGTGAGCAGGAGAGAAGGTGCCGAGAAGGGGAGTGAGGGACTTCGCCAGCCAAGCTGCCAGAGGGTGCGTCACAGATCCCCGGGAAGAGATGATGGATTCCGAAACTGTAGTCTCTTTTTCAATTAAATCTAGTTTTACAGTGTGGGTTTTTATACCATATATATATATATATATATATATATATATATATATATATATATATATATATACACATATATGTATACACACACACGCACACACACACACACACACACACACACATATATATATATATATATATATATATATATATATATATATATATATATATATATATATATATATATATATATTTTTTTTTTTTTTTTTTTTTTTTCTCTCCTGTCTCTCCTTCGTCTCATTGTCTTTTTTCGTATTTTTCTCTGTGTTTGGACGCCTGCTGTGTCGGTCATTGTTGGCAAACGAAAAATATCAATAAGCATACTCTCCTTATTTGAATCAATGAATCAGCGTGTCATAATTACGTTTTGTGTTGAACTTTCGACCTTAATAACGAATGATAATGCGATTGACTTTAATGACATACGCGAACGTCACTCCTGCAGCAATGTTTTTTTTGTTTTTTTTAAAGTGCTCTTTTGCATTAGAGTTTCTGTTGATTGGTTCCTCCGAATTTGAACGTTAGTTGATAATGCCGGATAGCGAGGGATGACATAGCTTTTTTTTTTTTTTTTTTACTTCTATTATTATTTTTATTTTTATTCTTATTATTATATATATTTTTTTTTGAGATTTTATTTCATGTTTTATAGGTATATACATTTTATTTTTCATACATATATATATATATATATATATATATATATATATATGTGTGTGTGTGTGTGTGTGTGTGTGTGTGTGTGTGTGTGTGTGTGTGTGTGTGTGTGATATCAACGTAAATGTTATGTATCTTTTCAAATGTATTCTTTTATTTTTATTTTTTCCAGAGGTATTTTGCTTGATGTACCAGCCTTCGAATTCTGTAATTACGTCCATAATAGTTACATCAATACTTCATAGGCCGCTTAATTCTGGTTTCGGACTGATTATTTGCGAGTGTCTGGAGAGAGAGAGAGAAGAGAGAGAGAGAGAGAGAGAGAGAGAGAGAGAGAGAGAGAGAGAGAGAGAGAGAGAGAGAAGAGAGAGAGAGAGAGAGAGAGAGAGAGAGAGAGAGAGAGAGAGAGAGGTGGGAGAAAAAAATATGAGAAAGAGAGAGAGAGAGAGAGGAGGGAGAAAAATATGATAAAGAGAGCGAGAGAGGGAGAAACAATATGAGAAAGAGAGAGAGAATATGAAATAGGGAGAAAGAGAGAGAGAATATGAAATAGGGAGAAAGAGAGAGAGAATATGAAATAGGGAGAAAGAGAGAGAGAATATGAAATAGGGAGAAAGAGAGAGAGAGGACAATGGTGGAAAAATAGGAAAGAGAGAAAATAAGAAAGCGAGAACAAGAACAATAGCTACACAATAAAAAAAAGAAACAACTAACAATGCAAAAAACAAAAACAAAAAGACACCAAATCCAAAGACAGAAAAGCTACACCAACTGGCAAATCTTACCTTTCCTTTCGTCTCTCTTTTCTGAAACAACCAATCAAAAAGACTAATTTGAAATTCATGCATATCACGTTACTAGTTATGTCAACAACGCACCCACTCCTTGCAGCTATATACATGACATTTACCTTAATAATCCTCAGTTGATAGGAATACAAAAATAGGTAAATTGTTATCTGATCTCACGTTTGTGCATGTGGATGGCTCGGAGAGAGAGAGATAGATGGATAAATAGATATATAGGGAGAGAGAGGGTAGAGGGTAGGGATGAATGAAAGAGAAGGTGGGAAAGAGAGAGAGAGAGGCGGGGGAGAGAGAGGGAGAGAGAGAGGGAGAGGGAAAGAGAGAGAGAGAGGCGGGGGAGAGAAAGGGAGAGAGAGAGGGAGAGGGAAAGAGAGAGAGAGAGATAGATAGAGAGAGAGAGAGAGAGAGAGAGAGAGATAGATAGAGAGAGAGAGAGAGAGAGAGAGAGAGAGAGAGAGAGAGAGAGAGAGAGAGAGAGAGAGAGAGAGAGGGTTAAGAGACACCGGGAGAAACCCGAATAAAAAAGAAAAAAGAGAGAGATGAGAAAGAAATAAGTGAATGGGAGGAAGGGGAGAGGGGGAGAGTAAGAAAACAAATGCTCCCTCTAAAAATAAAAGCAAATATCCGTGGGAAATCACACAGCGTATGTGTGTATGTATGTTTGCTTGTAGTGAGAAAGACAAACATCTAAAAAGATAAAGAGAGAGAGTGGTAGGGTAGGAGGGAGAAATATGCAACTTAGAGGACCGTAAACTAGAGCTTTCACATTCCCAAAGTTTTAGACAAACACTACCAACACAAAAAAGGATATTTACAACAACCAAATACTCACTGTTGGTTTTTCTCTCTGCCAGTCTCTGTTTTTCTTTCATTCCTTCTCTCTGTCTGCAATTTGCTCTCTCTCTCTCTCTCTCTCTCTCTCTCTCTCTCTCTCTCTCTCTCTCTCTCTCTCTCTCTTCTCTCTCTCTCTCTCTCTCTCTCTCTCTCTCTCTCTCTCTCTCTCTCTCTTTCTCTCTTATTCTCTCTCTCTCTCTCTCTCTCTCTCTCTCTCTCTCTCTCTCTCTCTCTCTCTCTCTCTCTCTCTCTCTCTCTCTCTCTCTCTCCCTCTCTATCTATCTATCTATCTATCTATCGCTCTTTCTCTGTCTCTCTCTCCCTCCCACCTTTCTCTCTCCTTCCCTCCCTCACTCCTCATCTCACTCTCACTCACTCTCACCCATCCCCTCTCTCTCACTATCTCTCTCTCTCTATCTATCTATTTATCTATCTACCTGTCTCTATCTATCTATCTCTCTCTTTCTATCTGTCTATCTACCTATCTATCTATCTTTCTCATCCCCATCTCTCTCTCTCTCTCCATTTCTCTCTCTTTCTCACTCCCCCATTTCTCTCTCTTTTTCTCTCTCTCTCCCCCCCCCCCCCCCTCTCTCTCCTTCCCTCCCTTATCCCCCCTCCATCTCTCTCTCTTTCTCTCTCTCTCCTTCCCTCTCATACGCCCCCATCTCTCTCTCTATTTCTCCCTTTCTCTCTCTTTCCTTCCGTCTCTTACGCCCTCATCTCTCTCTCTCTCTCTCTCTCTCTCTCTCTCTCTCTCTCTCTCTCTCTCTCTCTCTCTCTCTCTCTCTCTCTCTCTCTCTCTCTCTCTCTTCTCTCTCCCTCTCCCTCTCTCTCTCTCTCTCACTCTCTCTCTCTCTCTCTCTCTCTCTCTCGCTCTCTCTCTCTCCCTCTCTCTCTCTCTCTCTCATAAGTACCTTCTACATCCCTTCCAACGTACACTCAGTAACATTTATCGCTCTCTACCACATACCGTATCTCTCCCACTCCGAGATTCCCTTCGTAATATATCCCG
>NC_061833.1:23036961-23039461 GCF_019202785.1 Penaeus chinensis | reverse complement strand
GCTGGCCTGTGCGACAAAGGGTGTAAATCTGTATATAGGACAGAAAGATGTGTGTGTGTGTTTGTGTGTGTGTGTGTGTGTGTGTGTGTGTGTGTGTGTGTGTGTGTGTGTGTGTGCATATATGTATACACATGTGTGTATATATATGTATTTGTATATATATATGTAAACATATGTTATATACATTTATATATATACATATATATGGTGAGTGTGTGTGTGTGTATATATATATATATATATATATTTTTTTTTTTTTTTTTTTTTTTTACGTATGACAATAACTACCCCCAAGCATACCGAATTAGCGAAACCAACAGCCCCCCACCCCCCCACCCAAAAAAAAGGAAAAAATAAAAATAAATGGTTTCTTCCGCCATTCACTTGAAAATAAATCCACGAGGCTTTATTTCCCGTCTTCTCCCCCCGCCCCCCCCCCCCCCCTTTTCCGTCCTCACTCTCTCCCTCATTATCCGAAATCCCTTCCCTCGGTTGCCGGCACATCAAGAGGGTTCGTTGCATATGTTTAGTGAGTTGATTGGGAAGAGCAATTGCATGTATTTGTATGTTTATTCGTGTTTTTCAAGGTCCCCGTAAGCATGTACGTGTGGCTGTGTGTATGTATGTATGTTATGTACACACACAGGGACACACACACCCACACACACACACACACACACACACACACACACACACACACACACACACACACACACAGACACACACACAGACACACTCATATATATATATATATATATATATATATATATATATATATAGATAGATAGATAGATAGATAGATAGATAGATATAGATAAAGATATGGATATAAGTTGCAGGTAACAATATGTATTGTTCGTGTAGAACCGCATTCATACTGACAAATGTCGAAAATGTATGAATGAGAATGAATATCTTCAAAACATAACTGATGTATACCAGTTATGAATATATCTCCGTCAGAAATACATTTTCATTCATACCTTTTCTACATTTGTTCGTGTAGAATGATATGTCTGCATAAACTCAACAATTAAAATAAGGATAAAAGAAGTGAAACATAAAAATGAAAAGAGAAAAAAGGAAGAAAGAAAAATAACAACAAAATGTGTATTAAATAATCTTCTTCCTCTCGTTATTTTTACATTCTAAGTTATTCTGTTGTTATCTTGAACTTTGTGTGTTTGTTACCATTTATTTTCTCTCCTCTTGATTCCATTCTGTTTCTTGTTTTATTCTTACACTTTCTTTATTTGCGTGATTAATGCAGGATTTTTTAGATATATTGTTTTCTGACATTGACACACACACACACTCATCATCGTCATCATCATTACTATGACAATAATAATAATGATAATGTTAATTATAATAATGATAATAATAATAATAATAATAATAGTAATAATAATAATAATAATAATAATAATAATAATAGTAATTATAATAAAAATAATAATAATGATAATATAATAATAATAATAATAATAATAATAATAATAATAATAATAATAATAATAATAATAATAGTCATTATTATTATTATTATAGTTGTAGCAATAGTAGTATTAAAAATAACAATGTTCATAATAATGATAATAATAATAATAACAATAATAATAATAATAATAATAATAGTAATAATAAAAATAGTAATAATGATAATAATAATGATAATAAGAACAATAGTATTAATAACAATAAAAACAAAAACAATAATGATAATAATAATAATAATAATGATGATAATAATGATGATGATAATAATAATTAATAATAATAAAAATAATAGTAATTATCATTTATCATTATTATTATTATCATTATTATTATTTTTATCATTATTAATATTTTTATTATTTTTATCATTATTATTATTTTTATCATTATTGATATTATTATTATCATTATTATTATTATTATTATCATCATTATGATTATTATTATTATTTTATCATTATTATCATTATTATCATTATTATTATTATTATTATTATTATTATTATTATTATTATTATTATTATTATTATTATCATTATCATTATTATTATTATTATTATTATTATTATTATTATTATCATTATTATCCATGCCTATAAAAAGGTTTAGGTATTATTATTACCATTATTATCCATGCCTATAAAAAGGTTTAGGTAAATTAATATACACTTTCATTTAAGATTTTGGATAACCGTTTATAAGACAGTCCCTACATTTGTCCAAGAAAATTCTGTGACCTTTCCTGAATACCGGTCTAAAGGTTCCCAAAGAAATTATTTATTTAACAAAACGAATTTCTTTGCTCTGTTTTTTTTTTGTTTTGTTTTTTTTTTTTTTACTTTCATCCTACTTAGCATATTTTCGATAACAAATATTTACAGTTTTTGTTGTTGTTGTTGTGATTTTTATTGTTCTGGTTATCTATGAGCATGGAAATATTCAGAAAAAACGAATTCTTGTTGTTGATTAACGGAGGAAAATATAACTTTATTTATTCTCC
>NC_061833.1:22989461-23001961 GCF_019202785.1 Penaeus chinensis | reverse complement strand
GAGAGAAAGAATATATCCTTTCGGAATTTACTACATATTATCACTGAATAATATGGTAGTCATGAAAAAAGTTAACATGAGTAAAAACGAAAACTAACATAGACTTAAATCAAATCACATTTTAAACCAAATTAGCACATCATTAGAATATACAATCCGAGTACATTTCCACAAAAGGACAACTTTTAATCTGTCTGCTTGTCTGTGTGCATTGCATGTTTGTATATGTGTGTGTGTGTGTGTGTGTGTGTGTGTTTGTGTGTATCTTTGTGTGTGGGTGTGTGTATATGTGTACATTTGTGTATGTGTTTACATGTGTGAGTGCATGTGCATGTTTATGTGTATATATGTCTGTGTGTCCACATACCCACATGTCTAGATATGTAAATGTGTATATTTCCCTTTTCTATATCTAGTAGCGTTAACTGTTGCCATGGGTATTTATGTGCTTTTCCCTCACCTATTCACTATCGCAATCCATCACACAGTAGCTGATAAACAACCTAGGTTCTATAGTCCGCCAACCGCCATGCGAACATAAGTCACCGTCAAAATGAGTCACATATTTTCGCGAATTCGCAAATCAACCTGCCTCCGGGTGATGTATAGTCTTTCACTGCTCTCAAATATCTTGCTGGTCAAAAGGATAATGGAACTGGATTCTGTTGTGGGGAAAAATGTCGTTTCACTAAAATGCAAAGGAAGGCCTGTTTAGAAAGGTATTGAAATAGATTATGAAAAACCGTTATCCATGGCCTAAATTGTTGATTCTTGACTAATCAGACAGATCAGATAAATAATCACGTGCATCGATCAACGATTTAGGTCAAAGGGATGCACCATTGCAGGATTTTAAGACGAGATTAAACAAGAAAACTAATATATGCCTTAATTTCGTTATTCGTTATTCATAAGTAAACAGCCAGGAATCTGTAACTTCTATTTTGTGGTATATGAAGGGAAAAGGCACAGCAAATCACAGGTAATGCTACAACCGAAGTGTATATCACAGCCTTGTAAAACGTGAAATAAAATAATAACGGCAATAATGATTACAATTATGATAAAAAAATGAAAACACAAAAATTCACGCATACACACACTCACACATATGTATATAATTATATACATATATATGTATGTATGTATATATATGTTTGTGTTTGAATGTATGTATATATATGTTTGTTTTAATGTCTATATATATATATATATATATATATATATATATATATATATGTGTGTGTGTGTGTGTGTGTGTGTGTGTGTGTGTGTGTGTGTGTGTTTGAATGTATGTATGTAAATCTTACTAAGGTTCGAGCTGTTGGAACTCCCCAGTTCCCCCCCTTGGACCAAATGAGTCGAGCTGGATTTGGTAGGGAAGCGGGAAGCGGAAGAGATTTCTTCAACACATTTCTAAGTACCAAGGATCAGATTCAATATATACAGATGGTTCGAAATCTGAAAACGGTGTGGGCTTTGCAGCAGTGAGCAGGACTAAGAAGGAAGTTGGCAGTCTTTCCTCGATCTCCACTGCAGAGTTACATACCATCCTTGCAGCAGTCAAGATGACTAGAGATCTTACGAACCATTCTTTTGTTACTTATTGAGACTCTCATAGTGATTTTGCAAGCAATCAAGAGTTTAACCTCATCACATCCAGTGGTAAGCGAGGTTCACGACTGGCTTGCACTGATGTCAGCACGTACGAAGAAAACTTTGTGTTTGGTGACAATGCATGTTGATATCACTGGGAATTAGCGAGCTATTCGGAGGGCCAAGGCAGCTGCCGCTCAGCCCTGTGATGTTCGATTTCCTCTCCCACACACCGGCTTGAAACCCAGCATCAGAAGTTGTCTTCATGATAAAAGGAGAGAGAAATGAAGGCCTACCTCTAGAAAAAACCTACTAGAGGTTAAAGATGACCTTGGCAGTTGGGTAACCAGAGTCCATCCCAATCGACAAATAGGTGTATTAACAAGGCTGAGAATCGGGCACACAGATTGACTCAAGGGCCGCTGGTGGATAAAAATGAAACACGTTATAAGGGACGCCAAGAGCCATTAACTCTCGCACATGTAGTGGAAAGAAGTGCAGCATTCTCACACCAAAGACGTATTTACTTGTCTCCCCCATATGCACTGAAAAAATGTATTGAGGGAGGATGGTGACATAGGTCCTAAGGGGGACTAAAATTTTTAATAAAATTTAATCATGCATATCTATGCTATGATTTTATTAATTTAGAGCATAATGTGTATGCTATGTTTTTTTTAACATGATATTTATATATTGTTATTTATTATTTATACTTTTTTAAGTTTTAGATATTTCAACATTTCAATCCTGCAAAGTATTCACCGCTAATGACCTTAGCTGTCGACGGGGCAGATTATTCTAAATAATCAATCAGTTATGTATATATACATACACAAACAACCACACACATGTGTGTATGTGTTTATATATACTGACACGCATATATGTGTGTGTGAAAGACTGATTGGTAAATTAACAGATAGAAATGGAGAGAGAAAGACAAATACAAAGGATATTACATTAATCGACCACATTTTATCACTAAATAATATGGTTGCCATTATTAAAAAGGCAGACCTAAGCCAAATCAACAAATCATTAAACATGAGCGAAAACTAACACTAACATAGATTAGCTTCAAATCACATTTTAATCCTACTTAGCACAACATTTGGATAAATAGTTCTAGTAAATTTCCACTAGTCGATAACTTTTAATCTGTCTGCTTGTTTGTAGGGTATTTCTTTGGATATCCTTATATATATATATATATATATATATATATATATATATATATATATATATGTGTGTGTGTGTGTGTGTGTGTGTGTGTGTGTGTGTATGTGTGTGTGTGTGTGTGTGTGTGTGTGTGTGTGTGTGTGTGTGTGTGTGTGTGTGCATGTGAGTCCGCAAATGTGTGGAATGTGGAAGTGAGTGTGAGTGAGAGTGACTGAGTGTGAGTGTGGGTGTACGTGTGCGTGTGAGTGCGTACATGTATGCATGATGGTGAAAGTGAGTGTGGGTGTGCGTGTGCGTGTGAGTGTAATTGTGACTGTAACTAGGAGTAGAATTATGTATGTGTTCACATGTCTACATGTTTAAACATGTACATGTTTTAATTTATTTATTTTCGTATTTTCCCCCACCTATTCACTGTTTCAATCCATTATACAGTAGCTGATAAACCTGGGTCTACAGTCCGCCAATCGCCATGCGACCAAAAGTCACCGTCAAAATTCGCAAATCAACCTGCCTTCCAAGTGATGTATAGTCTGTCACTGCTCTCAAATATCTTGCTGGTCAATAGGATAATGGAATTGCATTCTGCTTTGGAGTAAATGTCCTTTCACTAAAATGCAAAGGAACGCCTGTGTAGAAGGGTAGTGAAATAAATCAACAAACATATTTTTTTCCCCCCAAGGCCTAGATTCTTGATACTTGACTAATTAAACAGATCAGGTAGATAACCATGTGCATCAATTAGCGATTTAGGTCAAAGAGATGTACCATTGTGTGCGTGCATATATGTTTCTATATGTATAACAATCCTCCCTGACCTGGCCTCGAACCTAGTACTGGCCCTCTGGTCTCATACCCGGACTGACCTAGGTTCGAGGCCTGGTCAGGGAAGATTGTTATATATCTATATCAGTACGGTATTGCATTATTCCAACTCTCATGTTTCTATATATATATATATATATATGTGTGTGTGTTTGATAGTAAGACTGATTGATAAATTAACTGATAGAAATGAAGAGAGAAAAAGACAGAAGATATTACTTAATGTACCACATTTTATCACCAAATAATACGGTGGCCTTTATATATATATATATATATATATATATATATATATATATATATATATATATATATATCTACAGACATAGGGCTAATCAACAAAGCATCAAACACAAGTGAAAATCAACAACAGATCACATTTTGAATCTAATTAGCACTTCATCAGGATAAGCAATTTCCACATGTCACTAACTTATTATTAATCTTCTTGTTCGTAGGGTATTTCTTTGTATATTCTTATTTACACGAGTAAACACTCGTGCGTACATGTATCTATGAGTGTGAAAGTGAGTGTGAGTGTAATTGTAACTGCAACTGGGAATAGGAATGCGTGTGTGTGTTCGCGTTAACATGCTTACATGTCTAAATACGTACAACTGTGGTTTCCTTTTTTATAATTAGCGCAATTAATCGTCGCCGATTTACTTCCATGGGTATTTATCTGTGCTCTCCCCATCTATTCACTATAGCAAACCTTTAAACAGTAGCTGATAAACAACCTGGTTCTACACTTCACCAACCGTCATGCGACCATAAGTCACCATCAAAATGAGTCACATATTTTCGCGAATTCGCAAATCAACCTGCCTCCAGGTGATATATAGTCTGTCCCTGCTCTCAATGGGAAATATCTTGCTGGTCAATTGGATAATGGAATTGCATTCTGTTTTGGGGAAAATGTCTTTTCACTGAAATGCAAAGGAAGGCCTGTATTGAAAGGTATTGAAATAGAACAACAAAGATCTCAATCTTTTCCTCAAGGCCTAGATTCTTGACTTATAATTAGATAGAGGGTGTTATCACTGTAGAATTTTAAGATGAGATTAAACATGAAAACTAATATATGTCTTCATTTCGAGATACTTAAATTTAAATTTTTCATTAGTGAACAGCCTTATAAAACTTATGATGATGATGATGATGATGATGATGATGATGATGATGATGATGATGATGATGATGATGATGATAATGATAATGATAATGATAATGATAATGATAATGATAATGATAATGATAATAATAACAATAATAATAAAAACAATGAAAATACACAAACACCCACTCCCACACACATATATATGAGTATGTATGTGTTTGTCTTTGTATATATACATACAAGCACAGATACATACACAAATACACATGTGTGCCTGTCTTTATACCAAATCGGCAAAATATTAATCTCGAATAAAAAACATCAGTTCGAATTAATTTCCACTAGTCGATAACTTTTAATCTGCTTGTTCGTAGGATATTTCTTTGCATAGTTTTATTTATATATAGGTACATGTGTCTATGAGTGCTTACAAGTGTGTAAGAGTGTGAAAGTGAGTGAGTGTGAGTGTGAGACTGACTGAGTGTGAGCGTGAGTGTGCGGGTTAGACTGAGTGTAATTGTGACTGAAAATAGGAGTAGAAGTATGTGTGTCTTCCCATGCTATATGTTTAAAAATGTACATATGTATGTTTTCCTTTTTTACTGTTAGCATAAGTAATCGTCGCCGATTTACCTTAATGGGAAAATATGTGACTCATTTTGACGGTGACTTATGGTCGCATGGCAATTGGCAGACTATAGAACCAGGTTGTTTATCAGCTACTGTGTGATGGATTGCGATAGTGAATAGGTGGGGGAAACACGAAAATAAATACCCATGGAGGTAAATCGGCGTTCACATGTAGACATGTGAACACATACATAACTCTACTCCTAGTTACAGTCACAATTACACTCCCCCTTACACGCACACGCACACCCACACTCACTTTCACCCTCATACATACATGTACGCACTCACACGCACACGTACACCCACACTCACACTCAGTCACTCTCACTCACACTCACTTCCAGACTCATACACATGTACGGACTTCCACGCACATACACACACACACACACACACACATATATATATATATATATATATATATATATATATATAAGGATATACAAAGAAATACCCAGATTAAAAGTTATCGACTAGTGGAAATTTACTATTTATCCCAATGTTGTGCTGAATAGGATTAAAATGTGATTTGAAGCTAAGCTATGTTAGTGTTAGTTTTCGCTCGTGTTTAATGCTTTGTTGATTTGTCCTAGGTCTGCCTTTTTAATAATGGCAACCATATTATTTAGTGATAAAATGTGGTCGATTAATGTAATATCCTCTGTATCTGTCTGTCTTTCTCCATTTATATTTGTTAATTTACCAATCAGTCTTTCACACACACATATGCGTTTCTGTATATATATACACATACACACATGTGAGTGGTTGTTTATGTACGTAAGTATATATACATAATTGATTGATTTTTTAGAGTAATCTGCCCCGTCGACAGCTAAGGACATTAGCGGTGAATACTTTGCTGGATTGAAATGTTGAAATATCTAAAACTTAAAATATATATATATATATATATATATATATATATCAATAATAAGTAACAGTATACAAATATTATGTTAAAATCAAGGCATAAATATTATGCTCTAAATGTATAAAATCATTGCACAAATATTATTTATAATTGAATTTTATTAAAAATGTTAGTCCCCCACAACCCTCCCTCAATACATTTTTCAGTGTATATGGGGGAGACAAGTAAATACGTCTTTGGTCTGAGAATACTGCACATCTTTCCACTACATGTGCGAGAGTTAATGGCTCTTGGCATCCCTCAGAACGTGCTTCATTTTTAGCCAGCATCGGCCCTTGAGTCAATCTTGTGTGCCCGATTCTCAGCCTTGTTAACACAACTATTTGTCGATTGGGATGGACTCTGTTTACCCAACTGCCAAGGTCATCTCTAATCTCTAGCAGGTTGTTTCTAGAGGTATTCCTTCATTGCTTTCTCGGTTTATTATTATGACAACTTCTGATGCCGGGTTTCAAGCCGGTGTGTGGGAGAGGAAAGCGAAACATGCAGATTAAATGTTATCGACTAGTGGAAATAACTCGAACTGTTGTTTTTCATTCGAGTTTAATGCTTTGTCGATTTGGCTTATGTCTATTATCTTCTTGCTTCTTTTAGTTATGGCTACCATATTTTTTTAATGATGAAATGTGGCAAATTAAAGTAATATTCTCTATCTCTATCTGTTTTTCTTTCTCCAATTCTATTATTTTTTTATCTCATTATTACACACATATACATACCCATACAGGCACGTGTGTGTTTAATCTGCCTGTTCGTAGGGATATTTTTTTGTATAGTCTTATTTATATATGGGTACATGTGCGTGTGAGTGCTTACATGTGTGTATGCGTGTGAAAGTGAGTGAGTGTGAGTGTGAGAATGACTGAGTGTGAGCGTGGGTGTGCGGGTTAGAGTGAGTGTAATTGTGACTGAAACTAGGAGTAGAAGTATGTGTGTGTGTTCACATGCCTATATGTTTAAGTATGTACATATGTATGTTAATTTTTTTATTTTTTATTTTTTATTGTTTTACTGTTAGCACAAGTAATCGTCGCTGATTTACCTCCATGGGTATTTATTTTCGTGTTTTTCCCCACCTGTTCGCTTTCGCAATCCATCACACAGTAGCTGATAAACAACCTGGTTCTACAGACCGCCAACTGCCATGCGATCATAAGTCACTGTCAAAATGAGTCACATATTTTCGCGAATTCGTAAATCAACCTGCCTCCAGGTGATGTATAGTCTGTCACTACTCTCAATGGGAAATATCTTGCTGGTCAATAGGATAGTGGAATTGCATTCTGTTTTGGAAAAAAAATGTCGTTTCACTAAAATGCAAAGGAACGCCGGTATAGAAAAGTATTGAAATCGATTAACAAAAATCGTAATATTTTCCCCCAAGGCCTAGATTTTTGATTCTTGACTAATTAGACAGATCAGGTAAATAATTACGTGCATGGATCAGCGATTTAGGTCAGAGATACACCATTATAGAAATGCCTTAATTTCGAGATACATAAAAATCATTCATTAGTAAACAGCTAGGAGTCTATAACTTCTATTTTGTGGTATATGTAAGGAAAAGATTCAAAAGAAAGAACATTTAACCAAAACTACAATATGTATGTCACTTATAATAAAAGATAACAACAACAGTAATAATGATAATTATATATAAAAGAGTAATGAAAATAACACAACACGAGCACACACACATAAGCACAAACACACATATATATGTGTGTGTGTGTGTGTGTGTGTGTGCATGTATGTTTGTGAGAATGTATGTATGTATAAATATAATTATATATATATACACGTACATACATACACGTACATACATACATATATATACAATCATATGTATGTATGTATACACACACACACGCACATATGTTTCTATATATCGATATATTTGTACATGTATGTGCTTCATAGTAAGAAAGACTGAAACATTAATAAACTGACATGGAGAGATAAAAAAGACTAGTAGAGATAGAAGATATTACTTTAATCTACAACATTTTATCACTAAATAATATGGTAGCCTTTATATATATATATATATATATATATATATATATATATAAACAGACATAACCCTAATTAATAAAGCATTAAACACAAGCGAAAAGCAACACTAACATAAATTAGCATCAGATCTAAATTAGCACTTTATCAGGATAAGCAATTTACACATGTCGATAACTTATTATCTATCTGTTGGTCCGTAGGGTATTTCTTTGTATATTCTTATTTATACATGTACATGTGCGTGTGAGTGCGTACATGTATGTATGAGTGTGGAAGTGAGTGTAAAAGTGTCATTGTAACTGCAATTGGGAATAGGAGTATCTGTGTGCGCATTAGAATTTACATGTCTAAAAACGTACATTTTTTTTTTTTTTTTTTTATCTTTTTTTTTTTTTTTTTTTTTTTTTTTTTTTTTTTTTTTTTTTTTTTTTTTTTTTTTTTTTTTACAGTTAGCACAATTAATCGTTGCCGAGTTACTTCCATGGGTATTTATCTGTGCTTTTCCCCATCTATTCACTATTGCAAACCTTCAAACAGTAGCTAATAAACAACCTGTTTCCACACTTCGCCAATCGCTATGCGACCATAAGTCACCGTCAAAATGAGTCACATATTTTCGCGAATTCGCAAATCAACCTGCCTCCAGGTGATGTATAGTCTGTCGCTGCTCTCAATGGGAAATATCTTGCTGGTCAATAGGATAATGGAATGGCATTCTGTTTTGGGAAAAATGTCCTTTAACTAAAATGCAAAGAGAGACCTGTAGAGAAAGGTACTGAAATAGAACAACAAAAATCGTAATATTTTCCCCCAAGGCCTAGATTCTTGATTCTTGACTAATTAGACAGACCAGGTAAATAATCACGTGCATCGATCAGCGATTCAGATGCACCATTGTAGAATCTTAAACATGAAAGCTGATATATGCCTTCATTTCGAGATATATAAAAATAATATCAATAAGTAAACAGCTTACATATACGCTTCTGAAACTTATACTAAATGATAATGATAATAATGATGATTATGATGATAATTATAATAACTAATGATAATAATAAAAATATAATTAAAACAAACACACACACACTATTCATAGCAATCCATGAGTGAAAGAAACAAATAAGTATTTCGAAAAAAATAATGAAAAACAAACATATTAACAGCTACTGACAACAATAAAATTAGTCAAATAAAAGAAAAAACTCATTTTTTTCAAGGAACATAAAATAAATAATAATAAGAAAAAGAAATATATATCACAATCCATCAACAACAACAAGAAAAGAAATAATAGTAATAATGATAATAATAATAATAATAATAGTAATAATAATAATAATAATAATTAAAAGCCACGGAATCCAGAGACTTAACATTGTATATTGATGTTTGGTTCTTTCGTTTCCGCCTTTGAAATTTACTTGATTTTTCACTCCTTGCTTTCGGGCTGTTCTCCCCCTTTCCTTTGTTGAGCTATATCAAGTTAAAAAAATCGGATAAGAGGGGTTACTACCAAGCAAGGGAAAGAGGACGAAAAGCGTCTAGTAAACAGGTAAGAAAAGAAAGGAAACAACTAACAAAATGCTATTTATCCTTATCACTGTTACGTTCTCATCATCATCATTATTTTCTTGTTTTATTATTTTATTTAATTGCTGGTGTTGTCATCTCCCTTATTAATGCTGTTCGTTTGTTTTCATTGTTAATACTATCAGTCCTAGTAGAAGTGTCATTATCAATATTGCCATCAATCATGGACGCTTCCAAAGACTGCATGTGTTGCAGCTTTATCTGATCCAATCTGCAATTGATACTGATCATAACTAAATGATACCATGTATTTTTTCATGTAAAGATACACAAACGAACTAATCATAAGCCTTGAACTGACGAACTTAGGGACTTGTTATGTCTTCAGTAACGAAATAAATCCAGTATCATGACCTCATTTTCCTTTTTTTCAAATTAAACGAATCACATGTAGTAGGGAAGGGGACATATCACTTCGTAATCACATATCGGTTTTCATTTATATCCTATGGTGAGTGATAATGACGAAGACATCTCATGCCAACTCGCCTCTGAAGGATAATATCAAATTATATAATCTCAAATTCAGTCAATTCCAGATTTGTCAAGTTAGTAAGGCTATACAATACAATTAACATGATACAGTTGCTATCAAGAACATTTACCCAAATGATCTTACATGATGATCAAATCTCACGCTGCTAGTAGATGGTAACCCCGGCCATTCCTTGCACAAAGAGAGTAATTTAGAAGCAAACAGACAGCCTGCCACACCAAACATAAGAACAACATTGTAACATTGGAACAAATTGAATTAACTAAAGTAGATTAAACATCCATGACACGTTGGCTTTTAAATTTCATCAATATATCCCTCTCCTGCATTAAAATATTGATTCAGACTTCACCAAAGTCCACAGCATTATCAGCAGTATACACAAGAGTAACATAATTCCAAATATAATTCCTACCTCGTGTTTACAAAGCAAAATTCTCTAAAATTTTCGTTCTTGCCTTGCTGGTCGTTCTGCATCGTAAACACATCTCTCATTTCACAAAATAAATTCTCAGTGTGCTGGGCGCCACTCCTTAACTAAATGTTACTCCTTTATCTGAACTTAAAATCTGTATAACTTTTTAAACAGAATTACGAAGTGTACAAATTCTAATGTCATCACTGATATGACAAACACTTTCATAATTCACTGTTATAACCTATCATGGTCATATTTATCGTTATCATCATTATAATTATCATTATCATTGTTATTATTATTATTAACATTATTCTTCTTATCATTATTGCTGTTATTATCATCATAATCAGTATCATTATTAATATTGACCATTATTATCATTATTGTCTATATCATCATCATCACCACTATTGTTATAATTTCTATTACTATTGTAACCATTACTATTATTCCTAATGTACTAATATTACTGCTTCCATCTTGTAATTTCCTGGATTTCTGCTTGCCATTTAAAATGTATTTATTATGCTCAGCCTTTTATTTTGATTTCCATCTCCCATTCCTCGGTCTGTCCGCGCAAGCATTATTATTGTAGCGCGTGCAGAATGAACAGTGAATATGTCCGCCGACTTATACAACTTTTGAAATGCTTGACTAAATGCTTTTGCTGAGAGTGAGACTGTATTTCTTCCTTACACAAAATTCCCTTTGTTTGATGCGGGTGTGTGTGAAACAGAGAGAGTGTGCGGATTCATTTCTATATATTGCATAGAGCTTTATTTGGAATAAAATACTGCCATTATTACTATAGCGCGTGCAGAATGAACAGTGAATATGTTCGTCGAGTTATAAAGCTTTTGAAATGCTTGACTAAATGTTAATAGAGAAAGTGAAAAATGCATTTCTTCATTACATAAAATTTCCTTTGTTTGATGTGTGTGTGTGTGTGTGTGTGTGTGTGTGTGTGTGTGTGTGTGTGTGTGTGTGTGTGTGTGTGTGTGTGTGTGTGTGTGTGTGTGTGCTACAAAGAGTATTTGGATTATAGATGTGTGCGTATTGATTTCTAAATGTTGCATAGAGCTTGATTTGAAATATAATATTCCAAACCGAAGAATTACAAGAGCTTTAAGCTTCTCATAAAACTCTTACCCTTAGTTCATAACGCTTGATATGTAAAAAAAAATAGATATATTTCACACACGAAAAAATAACACAATAGCCATTTTTTAAACAGATGAAGCTATATATATTAGAAAGTCAAGACATTAACTGTGAGATGATTAAAAACACGCATAACGGACACACGCTCACACACACACGCACGCATACACACACACACACACACGCACACACATTATATATGGATCAAATAATTCATGCATGTGCCTCGAATTCGCCATGTGCAACATATATCAAACATTACATTGCAACAGGGAATCGCTGATTGGCTGTGCGGGAATGAGTTTTAATCATTAAAATAAAAATATATATTTCTTAACCTCTCTCTCTCTCTCTCTCTCTCTCTCTCTCTCTCTCTCTCTCTCTCTCTCTCTCTCTCTCTCTCTCTCTCTCTCTCTCTCTCTCTCTCTCTCTCTGTCTTTCCATCTATATCTGTCTCTTTTTATCTGCCTGTCTCTGTCTCTCTTTCTCTCCGTCTTTGTCTCTTTCTCTATTTTTATCTGTA
>NC_061833.1:22964461-22969461 GCF_019202785.1 Penaeus chinensis | reverse complement strand
TATGTAAGCAACTTTACTTCACTACCTTCTTTTCCTGCCTGATGGTCGTTATGCCTTTTCCTCGCTGGCTTTGAGAGGCTTCTTCGTCAGCTGTGTTCGTGTTGGCTTCTCATCTCGAGCTCCAAAAAAAATCATAACACTTTTCTTTGATGATGAGTTACTAAGGATGTCTTGCACTCCAGACACGTCTACTTCAGTCTGGGAAGAAGCACGGCAGTTAGCGTGCTTCAGCAGTAGTGATGCGTTCAAGCATTTTGGGAGACTTTGCTCTACACACACATACACACACGCACACACACGTGTATATGTATATATACACATATATACACAATTTATATAAGTGTGTATGGATGTATGTATATCATTGTACTCATCCTCATCCTCATCATCACAATGACCATCATCATCACCAGAATAATTACAAAGCAACAGTGAAAATCAAAAGTAAAAAACAATAGCAATAATGACAATAAATACAATAACAATACCGAAAAAATACAATACCGATGATAATAGTAACACTAATTACTATTGTGATAATCAATATTGTTATTATTGCAATAGTTAGGATTATCGTTATTATCAATCATTTATTATTCCAATGGCTGCCGTCAGATATTTATTTCCATTAGAGTGATACAACCATATTCTCTTCCTTTCGGCCGATACAGTTTATCTCCTAGGATAATCAAATAATTTCTATTACTTTCCATAGTCTAAGTCTCCCAATGAATTTCGCTTTCTCAAACACTATGTTTCATTTCGATGTCACTAGACTCCGGAGGCCACATAAATTTACTCATCCATACTCAATACGAGTGTGTATGAAGGCGTATGTATGGCAATATTTTAAATTAAAAAATCAATTACGAGTTTTTTATAACATGCATGTAAATGAAATCCTTTGAAATACATATTACTGGTAATTTTCATGACTGAGTTCGATCTAGCGGACTGGAACAGAACTACAGCAAATACAAAGGAAACAAAAAAATAAAACAGAAGTCGGTACTTGACCACACCTTCCCGAAAAACAATAGAACATCACACCTGGTCGTTCCCAACACTAAAGGTCACACCACAGCCAATTATGCATAGGACAAGCGACAATGCACATAAGTCATCAGGCGATTTCGCGTCCCATAGCTTGGTACTTCTTGCTAGGAGAGATGCAGCTAATTACTGACCTTGCTTTGAGAAAAAAAAAAAAAATTTTTAGTAAGTTTGTACAGAATGTGATACTATAACATTACTAGTATTTCTGATTTATATAATGGGTGGACTAACACGTTATTTCTGTCTCTATCATATTTCTTATAGTATGTTTTTTTTTTTCTCTTTTATGATATTCGTAAATACATATCGTTTTTTTCGAAGTTGCTTCAAAATTAGTTCTGTGTGTCTAGTGTATATCAACGTTTGTTACGTACTGAAACTCATAAATCAACTAAGTGAACGATATTCTTATTAATATACTAATGAAATTATACTTACTGACACATCAAATCTTAAGAATATATTGCATATTTCAGCTGTTGTCTAATACAATAAGCAAAACTACGCCGTACTTTACCTTTTTTTCGACGAGCATAATGCAGAACTATGCGGGCGAACAATTTTACTCTGGTGTTCGCTGCCACTGCCTTCTTTCCTGACCATTTTCCTGCCTGATGGTCGTTATGTCTTTTCCTCGCTAGTTTGAGAGGCTTCTTCGTCAGCTGCGTTCCTGCTGGCTTCTCATCTCCAGGTAAAAAAAAAATCGTAACACTTTTCTTTGATGATGAGTAACTAAGGATGTCTTGCACTCTAGACACGTCTGCTTCAGTCTGGGAGGAAGCACAAGTGTTTTCTGAAGCACGGCAGTTAGCGTGCTTCAGCAGTTGCGATGCGTTCAAGAAGACTTGCAAGCTTATCAGTATTTTGGGAGACTGCTCTACACACACACATATACACACATGTGTATATACATATTTATATATGCATATATAATCTATATATAGAAAGATAGATACATGTGTGTGGATGGATGGATGGGTGTATCTATGCAAGCATGTATGTTTATACGTACCATCACAATCACCGTCACGTGACCATTATCATCATCATAACAATAACGAAACAAAAAAGAAAATAAGAATAAGTAATAACAATGTAATAATGATAAAAGCGATAACAACAACGGCAATACAAGTACCGAAAAAAAAACAATAAAAATAATAGTGATAATACTAATTACTATTATGATAATCATTGTTTTTATTGCAAACTATTATAGTTATTGTTATTACTCTTATTAATCACTCCTAGTATTCTAATGGCTTTCGTCAGATATTTCTATTAGAGTGTTATGATGATTTTCGCTTCTTTTCGTCCGATACATGTCATCTAGGATAAATTTTTACATTATTTTTTTCCAGACTCTTTTAGAATCCCTATGAATTCCATTATGATCGTATCTGGGTTATTTACCTTGAATCTTGAGGTGATTTCGTTGCGACATTGTACACTTTTCTCGTCTTTTGAAGAGATCGAGAATAAAAATTATCAGTTTTTTTTAATCTTCATCCACTGTGGCCATGAATTAAAAACGTGGAGTGGAATAATAGATTTTTTTTTTTTTTTTTTTCATTATTGAAGTCCTGGAACATACAATTTCCATTTTACATGCGTGTGCTGAGGAGTCCACGGCATATTCACAACAGCCTCGCCCACAACCGTAGATTATAATAACATTCATAGATTTCTTTCTAATTGCGGGGAAGGAGGCAACGAAATGTGTGGTTAATGTTAAGCCAAAATAAGTACGATTTAGATTGCTATGAAAATTATAAAAGAAGACTAGATTAATTTGCTTAAGGAAAGTACCTTTGAATACGAACAATATTAGTTATAACTAACCAAATATTCTTAGTAACAACACCATAATAGCCCAATACTAAGCTCTAAGTTAATTAATAAGGTCAGGATGCAGTAGTAATACGCTTAGTGTTATAATAAGATCGGTTCGCTGTAATAAGCTTAGTATATAATCATAAACTCATCGCTGCAATAATCTGTTCTATGTGCATCAGTGGGCTTGGGATAGAATATTATTAGTGGCTCGTTTGTAATAAGCTTAGTTTTGTAATAACAAGTTCATTCTATAACAATGAGCTCAGTTAGTACTAAAAGCTTAGTCTGTAATAAAAATAAATCAATAAAATAAAATAAAATAAAAAGAATTCACTACTAGAAGCTTTATTTGCCATAAGAAACCCAGTCTGCAACAAGAGGCTCAATCTGCAAGAAGATGCTCAGTGTGCAATACCAAGCTCAGTTCGCAGGAACAAGTCTGCAAAATGAGAAAAAAAAAAAAAACGCTCTGCAATCCTAAACCCGCCCCATTGGTCTGATCTTCGCATCTCTGTTCCAGTACACTCCAACCCTTCCCCGTTTTCTTCGTGGACCCTGGGATACACAAGGCGAGACGTTTTTCTTTACGGAGGCAACACGAAGAACCAGGATAAATGCGTACTGCCAAGAGATGACGTTGAACTGAACGGGACGTACGTTTAACCGTGAAGACTCTTGTGCGTCGGAGGATATAGGGAAGGGAGGGAGATGAAGAGTGAGAAAAATATAGAAGAAAAAATAAAAGAAGGAGAAGACGTAGAGGAGAATAGCCATTTGCTTTCAGGAACTGAGGAGTAGCGACATAAAAAGGGATGCTAAGGGAAGAGGGCGCATTCAGCTCCACTTTGCATGGCTTTCCTGATTAAAAGAGAGAGGGAGAGAGTTGGGTGGGGGAGAAGGGAAAAATACAGAGAGTACTAGACAGAGAGTGACAAGGGAGAGAGGGAGAGAGAAAGTGATGGAGGGCAGACACACACACACACACACAGAGAGAGAGAGAGAGAGAGAGAGAGAGAGAGAGAGCGAGAGAGAGAGAGAGAGAGAGAGAGAGAGAGAGAGAGAGAGAGAGAGAGAGAGAGAGAGAGAGAGAGAGAGCGAGAGAGAGAGAGAGAGAGAGAGAGAGAGAGAGAGAGAGAGAGAGATCTGGATAGATTTAATGACACTAACTAAAAGTTATAGACGGTAAGGTCATCGTTCGATCAGTCCCACTATGCATTCGCGAACACACACACACATATATAGAGACAGGTGTAGAAGTAATAAGTAGACTACTTGAGGCCATTTTTGTAACACTACCGAAACCCTTAACACTGTGATACACTTTGATACATGTTTGCCTTGTACGTGTACATTATTAGAACCTGTTGAAACATCTTTTAATTTTGTATCAAAGTGTTTGTCTTCAACTGGATACAGAAGTCTCAGATAGTGATTTATATTTTCATTAATTACGTATCGCATTGTAAGTTTCTTGATAAAACTTTTTGTTACAAAGATGCAGAAAATGATTCTGTGCCTTTTTAGCTGTACATCAAATACATGTTCACTCTCTATCGGTAAGAATTGAAGTCAATCATAACGGTCGATGGAACGACGTGATAAGAATTTCCAACGTGTCCGAGTCATATGGCGTGGTTTTGACTTCGGTGGGTTGAATGTCTTCAAAATCATTCTGTACCACTATGATATACACTTACATGCTCAAACATATCAAGGGAAATGCTGCATATCTTGATTTGTTGATATGCTCCAATCAAAATTTCAAGTAAATATCCGTGATCATTGAAATTACCCAGTTGTCTGATTTGGACACGGATCTCACACGCGCTGGATACGATAAGAAACAAAAGCTTAAACAATTTCCACTTTACGTATGTAGAACAATGTATGTAATCAGGATAAATATATTTTGACAGAATCAGAGAAATACATTTTCACAGACTTGTGAAGCGGAGAGCGGTGGATATGCATGCGCATATACATATATAGGCGCACGAAAAACTATTTGAGTCTATTTTCAGGACTCTCTCCGAGGCAAATATCTCGAGTTGAGCATATTTTGGGACAGTACTAATGTTGACATAAAATAATATAAAAATATAAAGATA
>NC_061833.1:22926961-22939461 GCF_019202785.1 Penaeus chinensis | reverse complement strand
CATCCCCACCTCAATCACTAGAGATATGGCAAGACGAACCAAAATAAAATTTGTTTGTTTTTCATAGAGCCTAACATTGCTTTCAGCATTTTTGGCCACCCTGCCGATGTGTTGAAAGATTCTTCCCCAGACTCTGATAAAATCCAAAACATATCCTTGAATAGGATATAGCAGACTATTGCAAAATATTGGGCAAGCTACACAAAGTATACTGGAAGACTTACAGACCAACATTATCATTATTATTATTATTATTGTTATTATTATTTTTTAATTATTGACGAGTCTACTGACCTCAGCTTTAAAAAGTTGTGTGCAGTAGTTGTCAAGTATTATGACAAAACTGAGAACTAAAGACAACATTATTTGATATTCCAAATCAAGGCTTGAGAGGAGAGAATTTGTTTAACAAAATTATGGATTTCTTTCAAAAACACAACATTCCTTTAGAAAACTTGGTGTACTTTACTTCTGGTGGTGCATATAACATTATGGGAGCTCACAACTCAATACGCTAAGAAATGTTTGTCCGAATATCACATATTTAATTGTATTTGCCATTACGTGCATCTTTGTGCTTTCCAAGTAGCCAAATAACTTCCACGAATGTGCGATCTTGCTCAATACATTAATTAATGAACATATTCTACGTCAACAACTAAGGCCTTTAAAATATAGCAATAACTTGAGGCTTGGGGGCAAAACCCCAAGGTAAGGAAGTGCTGCGTGACATCAAAGGTCACATGGCACTATGGTGAAGTATAATAGCGAAAAGAGTTGGGAATAAGTTAATGATTAGCGTAAAGGCCGGGCCATAACTAGAAGCTAGAACTTCGCAAATCTCAATCGCATTAGGGTAAAATTACAGGGTAGTATGGTAGTGAAAAGGGGTAGCTGATAGGGTATCGTATAAGGTAAAGGTTTTTGGAAGGGAAATGAGTTAAGGGATTAAGGAGCATAGGAAAAATAAGCAATTTTTTTTTTTTTTTTTTAATGAGTAGAGTAAGTGGACAGAACAATGGGATGAAGAAAAGAAAAAGGAAAATAGAAGAAAACACCGAGCAAAATTTGTTGACGCGAGGACCGAGGCCCAAGGCAGGGGGGGATCCCCTACAATGGGTCTCAGTCCCCATTCCTTAAGCCCCACGACAACAACGACCAAAATAGGGGGGGGGGGGGGGGGTCTTATAGATCGTAAGATATAGTTATAAACGCGGGTACAACTCCTTCAACCTCATTTACCACGAAATAACGAAAATATCTGCTGCATATCACCATTGTGAGACTAATCCACAACACTGTCATAAAGCCAGTTCTTCATGCCACAATTTCTATAAGTTGGCACGAATTACTATTAAAGGGGGATACGGGAGTACAAGGGCTCCCCCCTCCCCCCCGTGTGTCTAGGGAATAAATAGAAGGTAGGAAAGGATAGGTCGAGTGGCCAAACAAAACACAAATCGAAGTGGCAACGCATCGCACGACACCCACCCAAGACATACATACCTACACATTTACAAAGCAACCGGTCACTCCTGCAGAGAGCAATAGATATGCTTATACACACAACTTTGTTTATTTCAGAAACGAACATGTTAAACAAACCAAAAATGCTATACAATACTGTGTCCTCTACCCTACCCTAAAAAAAAAAAAAAAAAAAAAAAAAAAAAAAAAAAAAAAAAACGAATAAAATCTAAATAAAGTTGATCCGCTGGCGAAGAAAGGACATTGATATAATCAGACCTGAATATGTAATGTTGCGTATTTTCTACTGTCACTCAAAGCCACCTGTTCATGTAAATTCAATGGTTTTTCGTGTTATACTTATACTGAAAGTAAACGAACGTTTTTGGTTATACAAAGATAGTGTATTTGATTAAAATTTTAGGAACTACTTTTTATGGTGTTGCACAACAGACGTGATGTTCTCTATTTATCTCAAATTATCAAAGGAAGTAATATTTTATTATTTATTACTCATTTTAAATAAAACAAATATTCGCTATAAAGATAGTGGATTACAGATTATTCATAATTCAATTCCAATGAATTTGTGTTTATTACAATACATAAGAAAATGTCCTGCTTTGTACTTTGCCCTCCAATCCTTCACTTATCCTGGGAATATGAATGCATTCAGATTTCCTGGAAATTTTAATGCATTCAGATTTCCCTTAGAGCAGTACTTCATATATATTAATAAAAATGAAACTAAGGTTCTTTGATACAACAAAACGGATACTTTGCATAATGTTTTTACATTACTGTTAAGTAGTGGTTTCCATTACGTTACACCAAAAAAAGTTGCATTTCGTTAAAGGGAAGCCTAACATTATTTTTGACCCCCTTACAATTCCCGTCCTCTGTGTAATCCCGCTGGATACAGAAACCGTGCCGTAATAGCAGTGCCGTACTGTTGGCAACGCTGTTAAGGTAGGCAGATTAGCGAGTACTTCTTCATCCCTAGATATTGGATTGATGTTGAGAAGTCTTAGTGTTCTTTACACCTCTCACCTACCTATATCATTCTAGGTAGTCAGGAGTTTTGTGCCATCCTTACTTCACAGCGGTGCTTGCCCATGCATTGATGTGCAGTATACAGCTTTGGTAGCACTGAATCTGGTTTCTAACAGCCAACTCTTAAATTTCCTTGTTGAGCCACCATTGTTTTTTAGGTTTCTGGGTTTCTTTCTGTACAGTCGCTTTCGTCTTTAGGTGGTGCTTCTTTTTTCCGAGTCTGAATTGAGATTTTTCTGAAGCTCAACGTAAGTTACCCTTTTCTACTCTATGAGCCAAATGAGGATAGTATCGTATTTGTCAAACCGGGTCTTGCTTCCTCTTTCAATAACCGAGAGTTTCCTCGCATGTTTTAGTGAGGGCTGTTTACAGTTTCTCCCAGTGCTCTGGCAACGAGATCGAGTAGTCCACATGGAGTTGTTGAAGTAGGTGTTCTTGGAACTCTCCTCTTGTAGTATAGTCTTTGAGTTTGGAGATATTGAATTTCTTAGTGCTGTTTTGCCTTCCAAGACCTTTCTTAGCATGAATGTCGAGACACATGCTACGGCAGATAAGGCGATAAGTCGTCAGCACGTCTTAGCACATCTTAGGCCTTACGGTCACGAGATCTCACTATGATGTAATCCAGCAGGTGCCAGAGCATTGACCAAGGACGTTTCCATGAAACCCCGTACTTAGTTTTCTGACAAAAAATATTGGTAATGATAGTGAGGTTGGGTTCGGCCAATTAAGTGAGGAGAAGAGGGCCGTTTGCATTGTAGTTCCTTTTCCCCCAGTCACTACATTCCAAAGTGTGGAGTTCTGTCCCACTCTAGCATTTGAGTCACCGAGGAGGGGATTTTCTCTGAATTTGGAGTTGTTAATAGTAGAGTGTCATGTCTTGCCTAAAATGACTCCACCCCCTCAGCTTCAAGGGAGGTGGAATAGGTGTTGAAGATGGTTGGCCACTGATTAGCGGACAGGTGGATGTGAAGGATCGTGAGTCTTGCGTTGTTGCCCGCAGGTAGTTCAGGAAGTTGGGAGAGTTGACTATTGATGGCAAACCTGATGGCTTGGATTATACTAGCCTCCTTTTTCCTCTCTCAGTTGCACATTCTCCCCATCAACTGATTTCGCTTAGGACGACAATATCCAGTTCTCCTTTCAGATCGTTTCGAGTTTGTTTTGTTAATAAGGATTTTGACATTCCACATTCCCCATCTTATCGTGGTATTCTTACTGCTGTGATGCTGATGCTGACCCTCAGGATCAGCATCAGCAGCAATGAGATGAAGCAGACTATGCTTGATGCACCTTTTCCAGCCTCCTCCCGATTTTGGGAGGGGGTTGTTTTATCCTTCTTCAAGTTTGGTGAGTCAAATCTTAGGCCTAGTATATCTTGGTTAATTTTAATTTTCCATTGTCTGTTTTACTTTTTGGAAATGCACACTTCTTTTATTTCTGAAACATAGCTTACTTTTTCTTGAATTTGTTCTTACATCCCAGGTGTCAACTTATTCTTTCATTAGTTTTAGGCCTCTTATTATATATATAATGGCTTGATTTAGGTTTTTACTTGAAGTGGTTATTGTTATATCATCTGCATGATTTTTTCCTTTTCAGTTCTGACCGTTTTAGATCATTGATTATTATCTTGAACAGAATTAACGTCGACCCTGTTGAACTCGGCGCTGTTACCGAATTTTGATTTCCTATTTTTAGGATTTTGGAATGTTCTTTCTTAATAATAATAAAGGACATATACTTTATCTTTGATAGTATAAGATATGTTTTTTTTATATTGTTTTAATAGTATATCCACTGCATAGTTTGGTCTATAACCTGTTATATGTCTAGTTTCTTGTTTCTTCCAAGCCACCAGTTTTCAAATGTTTAAAAATATTTTCCCAAAGCAAATAATTTCGACTAATGAATCTGTATGATTTCGATTTTGTAGATTTTTTTTCCTATTTGTTTAATGGGATTTATTGTTACAATTTTTAAAGTCGTCAGGATATGTTCCTTTAGACAAATGATAGTTAAATCAAGTTTTTCGTTATTTGGTATTTTGCGTTTAATATATGTTATATTATCATTATTATTTTTCTTTGCTTTACCTTATTATCATATTCTTCATTTTTGTTTTTGTTTGTGTCTTATATGATTATCAATTTAATGAGTAAATTTATATTTGTATTTGTATTATTCATTTCATTTTGACTAGTTGACCATCCTTCGTAAGTAAACGTCTATTTCTCCCCTATGACTGAGGGGACGTATTCATGGTGTTGTCTCTTATTCTTGGTAAATTATCACTTTCTGGGTTAGAATTAAATCTAATGTTGACTCCTTTGTCAATGTGAGCTGTTTATATTTTAATTGATGTAGGTTGATTGCAGCTCATAATCCAGTCTCCTAGTTTCATAACCTGACTTAAGAGAGGTAATTCTGTTAATATACGGACTTCGAATCTTATAGCTTTGCCTGTTCCGAACGATCTCTGTGTGTCTTCCATAATGTATTTTTGGAATACTGATTTATTTAATGCTTCTGTTAGATGTGTCTTATTCTCCAGTTAAGTTAATGAGTACTACATTAACTTGTGTTTGTTTTGTCTGTCGTGAGTGTGTGAAATTCTACCGGCTTCATGTCCAGGCAAGTGTGGGATCCGAGGTTTCTTCACTGTCACTTTCTAGGTCTTCTATTTAGTGAGTCAAAGTCCATTTCTTTGCCGATACCAGGCTTCAGTCCTAAATCTGAGTTTAAGTTTGTGTCCATTAATAATTTTCTTTAAATCGGTTCTCCTGCTTCAGTCCAAGAATCTAAACGAGTGAATCACACACCAGCCACTTCCCCGCGGGTTCCATTCAAAGGGCCTCCAGACTGACTAATCCTGCCCCCGTCGCCGCAAGTTTTCGTAAGGGTTGTGTTCTCATACGTGGGAATTGTAGTTTCGGGATGCCTCTGCGCGGGTTTATTTAGCTGCACTCCAGCGAACACACGTGTCTTGGTAGGACCCCAGACTGTAACAATCCGCCATCGCAGCCGTTGGGTACATCAAGGGTCTCACCTCTTCTGCCTGGTCTGGCACTGAGGGCTTGAACAGAACAAAAGTCGGTGCTATATTATTATTATCATTATTGTTATTATTATCATCCGCCATCGTCATCATAATATGAATAATAGTGAAAGACGACGATAATAATAATTATTATTATATTAATCATTATTACTATTATTATCATTGTCATTCGTTATTATTATTATTATTATTATTATTATTATTATTATTATTATTATTATTATTATTATTATTATTATTATAATCATAATAATAACATCACCAACAATAATAATAAGGGTAAAGAATGACAATGATAATAATAGCATGATTATTATCATTATCATTATCATGAGGTGACCGGCGTGATGCACTGGGTCGTAGACACACGAAGGCATTATCACGTGAACAACGCGAGGGCGAAGCGGATGCTACATGAACGGGTGAAACAAACAAGCTGGGACGAAACATCAAAAATAGAATAACATTGCGAGGACTCGAGTGGTTCCACTCAAAAAATGTGGTCAACAGGACAAGACGCAGATACAAAACATAGAGGCGCACCATGACGTCAAAGTGTTGAAAACATCTCGTGAAAAAGTGACGCCACGTGACGGACTAACACAAGCAAAAAAGAAGTCACGAGTGCGAAAACATCGAGTAGTTCTAATATCACAACACACCAGATGGCAGGTTGAAAAAGTTCAAAGTGATGAATGCAGTGTTGAAAATTTGCTGGGACACAGGGAAGTCCTGACGCAGGTATTATTCAAATTAGTGAAAATAAATTATATTATAATCATAATAACTGTTAAGGGTGTGGCCGGATGGGCTCCCATATCGGGAATAAAATACGCTCAGTGACAGATTATGACTAGATTTCGGAGTAGTATTCAGTAGCCATGTAATTTTGTGGCACATGTTGGTAAGTCCGTGATTTAGTGCCTTATCTTAAGGGAATATAGTGGACGGGAATGTGCTATGGATAATGTGGATTAAGTAGGATTAGGGGTTATTTCTTGATTTATGTGTGGCTATATAATGGAAGTTAATTTTGAAAATAAGAATTATATAATGAAATAATAATATATTTGATTTTCAAGTTTTAAGAATGATATAATTGCATACATATAGATTTGAATTTTAAGTGTATGGATATATTAAGTTAGTTTAGAAAGTAAAGAATCAATGAATCAGTTTTAGGAGATCTTAGCTCTACGGAAGTGTGGTTTAACAGCGATGAAGTTTATTGATTTCCAGTGGAGCGTGAGAATAATTTAGTGTTTGCATAATGTATGTATCAGTTGAGTATTTTCTTGCTTTTGATTGATTTAATTGCTGCTTAACGAGATGAGTTTAGTATTATAATTGCTTGATTAAGATTTTTTTTCTGTCCATTTCCTTGATATGTACTCATTTACTTTTTAATGGAGATATCTTAAGTATAACTTTTTAATTGTGGAAGGTCAGTAACTTGGTATTTTGATTGCTTGGTTGAAGAAGTTCATTTTGCTTAAATATAATTTACATTTTTTTGTAATGCAATTTAATTACTCATAACATAATTATTTTTATTAATTCAGTCATTGCATGTGAAAAAAATATATATATTTTACTTATTGCTTATAGTCATTCTAGGTATTGATATTGTTTGCTCTAATTTCATAATTAATAACAGCTTGCTTAAGTTGAATTTTTATTGTTGTTTGCATGTTAACATTTAGAGTAAAGTGGCAAGCTACTTGTTAAAATTGAAAGATGGATATTCAAGATGGATATACAGATAGTTATTGTATTGGTATATAATGAACTCAGATGTTGTATCATTGGCATATCAATTTATGTGATTGGCTTTGTAATTTGACTATATAATATTTCATATTTAATATATAAATTCTCTAAAAAGTTTTCCTCCCATTTATCAAAACTAATCGATACAAGTTAAATGAGTTAAATCTGTGAGAGAGATATGACTGATATATACTCTAAAGATTATATCAGACACTGAAGAGATAGTATATAATAATTCATGAAAAAGGGGAAACAGCTCGCGACTGGGGACCATGAAGCTTGCACATGTTCGAATCTTGCATCACTTGTCTAAGATTGAAAGAAGAGCATCACTCGGAGCAACGGCCTCCACCTGCTAGAACCAGGCTTTCGAAGGAAGGCACCGTTCTAACCCTTGCAAACTAAAGCAAAACCGAATCATTATCATCACCACCATTATTGTCATTGTAACCATTATCCTTTGCATTACTCTTGTTATTATTGTCAATCATTATTATCGTTATTATCGTTACCAATTTCATCATCATCATTAGTATTAGTAATTCTTATTTGGTTTCATTCTTATCAATATTTACATAACACTTTATCGGATCGGAAAGCCTTAAACCAATTAAATATTCTGCAAGGCACAAAGCGTCAGTGTACTAATATGATAGATAGATAGAAAATAAACATGAAATTGATAAATATATACATATATATAGAAATAGATGGATAAATTGATAGATACATAGATATAGATGCGAATACAAAAATATATAGACTGAGACCTGCTTACACGTGATCCGGAAGGTACGTTTGCACACGCGTTGCAATGCATTTATTTATATATGCAAACGTGAATATCCATAGTAATACTCAAATGCATGGAGCTATGGCTTGGACCCCCACTAAAGGTCTTCACACATGAGAGAGAGAGGGCGGAAGGGAGAAGGAGGGGGAAAGAGGGAGAGGGAGAAAGAAGGAGAGAGAGAGAGAGAGAGAGAGAGAAGAGAGAGAGAGAGAGAGAGAGAGAGAGAGAGAGGAGAGAGGAAGAGAGGAGAGAGGGAGAGAGGGAGAGAGAGAGAGAGAGAGAGAGAAAGAGAGAGAGACAGAGAGACAGAGAGACAGAGACAGAGACACACACACACACACAGAAGCAGACAGAGACAGAGAGACACACACAGAGAAGCAGACATAGAAATAGAAAGAGAGAGAAGCAGACAGAGACAGAGATACACAGAGAGAGAGAAGCAGACAGAGACAGAGACACACAGAGAGAGAGAAGCAGACAGACAGAGAGAGAGAGAGAGAAAGAGAGAGAGAAGCAGGCAGAGACAGAGACAGAGAAGCTCACAGTAGAACAAACTATTACTACAGTACGCTCTCTCAAAAATCGGTATCAGATTGCTCGCTTATTTGCTCACGGAACGGTACTCCTAGGCTCGAACGATCTCATAATTCCATCGTTTTATGAGGTTTCCAGTGGCGTGTGGGCGTGTCCTGAGGGAAAGGGCGGTTGTGAATAATTTGCGAGTCGAAACGCGTGGAATGAATGCCTTTCAAACGAATGAGTTGTCGAGGGTCGGTGTTTAGTCATCGTAAAACCCCTTCTCGTTTTTGGCATTTAAAAGTGCATAGCCTTTAGATGATTTGTTATTCAGATTACGTACGACACAGCTTTCTATACAATGTACAGGGATTAGTAAAGGATGAAGAGAAGAGTAAACATCCTGAGTGAACATACATACATATCACATACATTAAAGAATAAATTAATACACATACATAGGGACACGCACAGAGAAGGGGGAAGGGGGAGAAAGGGGGAGGGGGGAAAAAGGGGGAGGAGAGGGAGAGGGGAGGGAAGGGAAGAGAAGAGAAGGGATGGAAAGAATAATGGAAAGAGAGAGAGAGAGAGAAAGGGAGGAGGAAGAGAGAGAGAGAGAGAGAGAGAGAGAGAGAAAGAAAGAAAGAGAGAGAGAGAGAGAGAATAGGATGAGAGAGAGAGATCAAAACCCACTCAAAATAACAAAAGCAAGCCTCGATCTTGCCTTACCCGAAGACCATACAGGCACCAACATAAAAAGAGAAACGATCCTTTTCAGAAGTTACAATTACCCCCCCCCTCCCCCTCCCCTCCCCCTCCCACCCCTTACCCTTGCAGTCGTAAATTCCACCAGGGCTTCGATACAGGTGCTTGTGCTGACCTTAACGACCTTGTTCCGGCTTCTTACTGGAACGTGCTGTCTTCTTCTTCTTCTCCTTATTTCTCTTCTCCTTCTTCTTCTTCTTCTCCTTCTTTTTCTTCTTTTTCTTCTTCTCCTTCTTCTTTCTCTTCTTCTTCTCCTTCTTCTTCTTTCTCTTCTTCTCTTCCTTCTTCTTCGTCTTCCTCTTCTTCTTCTTCTTCTCTTCTTCTTCTTCTTCTTCTTCTTCTTCTTCTTCTTCTTCTTCTTCTTCTTCTTCTTCTTCTTCTTCTTCTTCTTCTTCTTCTTCTTCTTCTTCTTCTTTTTCTTCTTCTTTTCTTGTTTTTTCCCTCTAGTTGTTCCCATTCTCCTTCTTCTTCTTCATCTTCTTCTACTCCGTCTTCTTCTTTTTTCATCATCTCCTTATTTTCCTTTTTCTTCTTTTCTAGTTGTTGCTGTAGTTCTACTACTTTTCTCTACTTCCTCCTCCTTCTTCTTCTCCTTCTTCTTCTATTCTTCTCTTCTACTTCTTTTTCTTCTTTTTTCCTTCTTTTTTTTCTCCTTCCTCTTCTTCTATTTCTTCTTCTTCTCCTTCTTCTCCTTCTTCTTCTTCTTCTCCTCCTTCTTCTTCTTCTTCTACTTCCTCTTCTTCTACTTCTTCTTCTTCTTCTTTTTCTTCTTCTTTTTTACTTCTTGTTTTTTCCTGTTCTTATTCTTATTATTCTCCTTCTTCTTCCTCCTCTTCTCCTTCTTTTCTTCTTCTTCACCTCCTTCTTTCTTTCTTCTTCGTCGCCTCCTCCTTCTTCTTCTCCTTCTTTTTCTTTTCTTCTTCTTCATCATCGCCTCCTTTTTGTTTTCTGCTTCTTCAACATTGTCTCCTTCTTTTTTCATCTTCTTCTCCTCCTCCTTCTTCCTCTCCTTCTTCTTCTCGTTCTTCTTTTAACATTTCACTTTTGCTTTATTTTCTTTCAATATGGGGGAGAAGGTGGGGGGGGGGGTCGTTTATATCAGTCATTATAATTGTTATTATCACATTATTATCATTAGTATTATTTCTATAATTATCTGCATCAATATCATTACCACTATCATTATTATTAATCTCACTATTATTTTTATTGTTATCATTACTTTTATCAATATCATTATAATTGTCATCATTTTTATCATTATTGTTATCATATTTTTTATCATCCTTTGCTCATGTTTATTCCTTTACAGAGAGGAGGGCAAGACGCGAGGTTCCTGGGGATCTTTGTGGCTGCTTCTTTGCCCCCCTCCCTTCCCCCTCTCCCTTGCCTCCCCCCTTTCCCTTCGATTCGTTTCCCTTCCCTTACCTTACTTTGCCTTCTCTTTTCTTTTATCTTCTATTTCCTTGTTTTCTCTTTTCTTCTCTTCTTTTCTTTTCTCTTCGTCCTTTCTTCTCGTCCCTCTCCTTCCCTTGTCTTCCTTCCCCTCCCTTCCCCTTCCTTTCCCCTTTCTTCCCTTCCTTTCTCGTCTCTCCCCTACCTTCTCCTCTCCTTCTCCTTCCCCTCCCTCTCTCTTCTCTTCCCTCTTCCTTCCCTTCTCTTCCCTCCCATTCCCCTCCCGTTCCCTCTCCTCCCCTCTCCCCTTCCCCTTTCCCTCCCTCTCTCTTCTCTTCCCTCTTCCTTTCCTTCTCTTCCCTCCCATTCCCCTCTCCTCCCCTCTCCCCTTCCCCTCCCTCTCTCTTCTCTTCCCTCTACCTTTCCTCATCTTCCCTCCCATTCCCTCTCGATTCCTCTCCTCCCCTTCCCCTCCCTCTCTCTTCTCTTCCCTCTTCCTTCCCTTCTCTTCCCTCCCATTCCCCTCCCCTTCCCCTTCCCCTTCCTCTCCCCTCTTCCTCCCCTTGCTCCAATCTTAGCTCCGAGTCCTAAGTCCCAAGAAGTTGTGAGGGAAGTCTGAATTTCTTGTTTGTGAGGTAATTACTTACAAGCGTAGCCGGGTTGTGATGGCCTGAGCGTCTTTTTGTGCGTGATTTTTGTATTCTGTGGATTTAGAAGGGAGGGAGGGAGACGGGGGAGGGAAGGAGAGGGAGGAAGGGAGAGAAGGAGAGGGAGGGTGGGAGAGAGGGAGTAGGAGGGGGAGGTGCAGGGCGGGAGGGAATGAGGAAAGGAGAGAGAGAGACAGAGAGAGAGAGAGACAGAGAGAGAGAGAGAGAGAGGGAGAGAGAGAGAGAGAGGGGGGGTGGGGGGAGTGAGGGAGAGACTTAAGGATCGAAATCGAACTACCGAGCGACCGAGAAACAGAGAGAATGTCTACCAAATAACAAATAAAGGCTTCCATATTGACAACAAAGACAAGATTACAAAAAAAGAAAAAAAAAATCTTTCTAAAACGCTAAAACATGCATCATCAGACGAAGCAAGAGAGTGATAGGCTTTTGGCAGGAGATCAATACACACTTCATATCTAAGCATGTAAAGTGGATGGAGAATGTACGGAAACATCTTATTAAACGTTGTATTTGACGCTATGTATCTTGGAAACTGACAGGGAGAGGTTTTGCGTGCGTGTGTGTGCATGTGTGTGTGTGTGTGTGTTGTGTGTGTGTGTGTGTGTGTGTGTGTGTGTGTGTGCGTGCTTGTGTGTGTGTGTGTGTGTGTGTGTGTGTGTGTGTGTGTGTGTGCTTGTGTGTGTTTGTGTGTGTGTGTGCTTGTGTGTATGTGTGTGTGTGTGCTTGTGTGTATTTGTGTGTGTGGTTGTGTGTATATGTGTGTGTGTGTGTGTGCTTGTGTATGTGCATGTGTGCTTGTGTGTGCGTGGGGAGAGGGAAAAGGGGGGGTCGTTTCATGTGGTATGTCGGGCGGTTTGACTACTGAAACACATATCAATCAATCACCGCTTGAAGTCCCGCATAGTTCAGCTTTAATATTCTAATGCATGCTAAAACTCGAGCCGGGTTTATTCATGGACCTGCACCATACCTTTTGGCAACGCAAACACACGTGAATACTTACGTACGC
>NC_061833.1:22914461-22916961 GCF_019202785.1 Penaeus chinensis | reverse complement strand
AGAGAAGAGGAGGAGAAGGGAAGAGAGAGGGAGATAAAAGAGAGAGGAATTAGGGGGACAGAAGGAGAGGGGAAGAGGAAGAAGAGAAACGAGAGGCTAGAGAAAAGAAGAAGAGGAGGATGAAGGAAAGAGAGAAGGAAAAAAAAAATGTTCCGAGGAAGAGGAGCGAAAGGGGGGACGGGGGAGGGGGGGGTAGAGATGACAGGAGTTCGCCTGATGTCTTTTAAGATATTGACATCGTTTGAAGACAGCGAGAGGGGACGAGGCGAGAACTGCTGCGACGGAGTTGAAGATCGTAACTCGGTTCAAACTCCCTCGGTGTTTTAACTAATGGGATTGACGACTCGGGGGCTGTTCTCGCTCTGTATAATTAAATCGGACGCCTAACTCGTCCAAATGAAATACAAACAAACAGATAAAAAATAAATGAATAGAAAAAAGAAGAAGAAAGATACATCCTCCTCTAAAAAAAAAAAATATAAATAAACAAATAAATAAATAAATTAATAAATAAATAAATAAACAAATCAAATATAGAACCAAATCATAACCAGCGACAATCACAATAACCAAGAACAACGCCTAAAAAAAAACAAAAAAAACAGAAGATATCGGAGGAACGACCGCGAGGGCGACCATCTTCCGGCGAGACCCGAGCGCAGGTCCTCCGTTCCAGGCCGGCGGAGGGAGGGAGGCGGTCGCGTTTAACTCAGTGTCTCGCGGAAAGAGTTAATTACATCTCAGTCGATCGCGGGGAAGACGCGATGGGGCAAGGGGCTTGTGAGAAGGAGGGGGGTGGGTGGGGAGGGAAGGGAGGAAGAAGGAGTAGAGGTGGGGGAGGAGGAAGGGGGGGAGAGGGAAGGGAGGGAAGAGGAAAGGAAGGGGAAGGGGGGAAGGGGGGAAGGGAGAGAGGGGGGAGAGGGAAGGGGGAAGGAGGGAGAGACGGTGGAGAGGGAAGGGGGAAGGGGAGGGAGGGGGTGGAGGGGGGAAGGGAAGAGGAAGGAGTAGAGGGAGGAAGGGGAGGGAGAGGGTGAGAGGGAAGGCGGAAGGGGAGGGAGGGGCATGGAGGGGGAAGGGAAGAAGAGGGAGTAGAGGTGGGGGAGGGGAAGAGGGGAGAGAGGGAAGGGGAAGGGGAGGGAGGAGGGGGAAGGGGGGAAGGGAAGAGGAGGGAGTAGAGGGAAGAAGGGGAAGGGGAAGGAGAGAGGGGGGAGAGGGAAGGGGGAAGGGGAAGGAGAGAGAGAGGGTGGAGAGGGAAGGGGGAAGGGGAGGGAGGGGCATGGGGGGGGGAGAGGAGAGGAGGGAGTAGAGGTGGGGGAGGGGAAGGGAAGGGGGGAGAGGGGGGAAAGGGGAGGGAGGGTGGAGTGGGGGAGGGGGAAGGGGAGGGAAGAGGAGGGAGTAGAGGGAGGAAGGAGGAAGGGGGGAGGGGGAAAGAGGGTGGAGAGGGAAGAGGGAAGGGAGGGAGGAGAGGGGAGGGGGGAGGGAGAGAGGGGGGAGAGAGAAGAGGGAAGGGGGGGGGGCGTGGGGGTGGAAGAGGAGGGAGTAGAGGGAAGAAGGAGGAAGGGGGGAGGGGGAGAGAGGGTGGAAATGGAAGGGGGAAGGGGAGGATGGAGGGGGAGGGGGGAAGGGAAGAGGAGGAAGTAAAGGGAGGAGGGGGGAGGGAGAGAGGGTGGAGAGAGAAGGGGGAAGAGGGGGAAGGGGGAAGGGAAGGGAGAAGAGGGAGGAAGGGGGAAGGAGGGGGAGGGAGAAAGGGTGGAGAGGGAAGGGGGAAGGGGACAGAGGGGGGTGGAGGGGGGAAGGGAAGAGGAGGGAGTAGAGGGAGGAAGAGGGGGGAGAGAGGGTGGAGAGGGGAGGGGGAAGGGGGTGGAGAGGGGGGAAGGGGAATGGAATAGGAAAGCAATGGGAAGGGGGGGGAGGGGGGAGAGGGTAGGGGGAAGGGGGAAGGGGAGGGAGGAGGGGGGGAGGGAAGAGGAGGGAGTAGCGGGAGGAAGGAGGAGGGGGGGGAGGGAGAGAGGGTGGAGAGGGAAGGGGGAAGGGGAAGGAGGAGGGGGAAGGGAGAGAGGGAGAGGGAAAGGGAGAGAGGAAAAAGGAGGGAAGGGCGAGAGGGAGAGGTAGGTAAGAAAGAGGAGAGTAGATGGGAAAGGGAAAGAAGAAGGAGAGATAGGGAGAGAGGGAGGAGAAGGGAGAGGGATGGGAGGGAGAGGAGGGGTGGAAAAGGAAGAAAACGAAAAGAGAGAGAAGGGAAGGAAAGTGGGAGAGAAACAGAAGGGTAAGAGAAAAGAAAGAAAAAGAAAAAGGGGAAAGGAAAAGAAAGGAAAAAAAAAAGTGACGAAGAATGAAAAAAAAAAGAGAAGGAAAAGAAAACGGAATGAAGGTGTGTAGGAGAGGGAAACGGAAGAGGAGAGGGAAGGGAGAGAAGAAAAGAGAAGGGAAAGAGAGAGGAGAAAAAAAAGGAAAGGAAGAAAGAGAATAGCTCTGAAAGGGGGAGAGAAAATAAGAAAAC
>NC_061833.1:22866961-22869461 GCF_019202785.1 Penaeus chinensis | reverse complement strand
AGTGATGTTGGTAATGGTAGTGATAAATTTGATAATATTAATAATTAGAGTAATGATAATATCAACGATAATTATATCAACAACAGTAATAATGAAATTAATGATGATGGCGATGATGATAATAATAAAGATGATAATGACGATTATAATGATAATGATAAAGATGATAATGACGATTATGATGATAATAATAATGATAATAATAATAATAATAATAATAATAATAATAATAATAATAATAATAATAATAATAATAATAATAACAATAATGAAAATGATAATAATAATTATGATAAGAATAGTAATAACAGTAACAACACAACAACAACAATATGGAAAAGAGAGATTGAACACCCCCCCCCCCCCCCTTTTGACTTCTATCTGCGACCCAGATAACATGCAAACTAAAAGAGAAATTCTTTCCCTCGTTTCCTGAATACCCACCGAACTCCCTGAGATTATGAATCACATCATAACTAATCAATAATTCAAAGTCAGATCAAAAGGCACAAAAATTAGAATAAGAGGAAGTGATTAATATTTCGTCAAAAAAGGGGGTTTTGTATATTGACTGGTAAATGTCTTCAGGATAACGGAATGATTTACGAGAAAGAGAAGAAGTGAAGGAAACGATAGATAAATGATAAGCCTTTCATGGTTACATTTTTAAAGAATAAACATGGATTAAATTATGCAAATGATTTGGCAAATAAATGCACACATGTACGATGTAACTTCACTCTTTCTTTCTCTCTGCTTTTTCTTCTTTTTTGTGTGTATGTGTTTGAGTGTGTGTGTGTGTGTGTGTGTGTGTGTGTGTGTGTCTGTGTGTGTGTGTGCGTCTGTGTGTGTGTGTGTGTGTGTGTGTGTGTGCGTGAGTATGTATGTATGTGTGTGTGTGTGTGTTTGTTTGTTTGTTTGTGCGTCTGTATGTGTGTATGTATATGTGCAAGCAGAAACATATATTACGTATAACTACATATACACAAATATACATAACTATACATATATTCATGTATATATGCACCTATAAATGTACGCACACAAACACACATTTGCGTGCGTGTGTATATGCCATACCCTAGAGTGTCTCACCAACTCCAGCGAACTCTTCAAGGCTAAGCATCAGCTGGAAATTTTCTCACGCTCTGACTTTCCCCTTTGTTGTATGACTCACCCGGACCGCGTCTTTCTGCGCCCGCGGTTTGGGTATAATAATGCTAGTAATGATGATAATGATGATAATGATAATAATAGGGATTATGATGATAATAGTGATTATGATGATAATCAGTGATTATGATGATAATAATGATAATGATAGTGGCTAGCAATAGTAATTGGTAGTGATAATAATAATGATAATAATATTGATAAATATTATTATGATAATGGTAATGATAATGATAATAATGGTAATAATAATTAGTAGTGATAATATTAACAATAATTATTATTATCGTTACTATTATTATTATTATTATTATCATTTTCATTATTATCATTATCATTATCATTATGACAGTAATAAGAACAACAACAACAACAATAATAATAACAATAATGCTATTAATAATAATAATAATGATAATGATAATATGGATAATATTAATAATGATAATAACAATAATAATAATTATTATTAATATTATTATTATTATTATTATTATTATTATTATCATTATTATCATGACAATGATAGTGATGATGATAAGAGTAATATTGATAATAATCATCATCATAATTATGATGTTAGTAATTATAAAAATACAAAAGGATAAATAAGAATAACTATAATAATACTAATAATAATGATAATAACAATAATGACAACACTAATAATAACAATAATAATAATAATAATTTATAGTGATATGAAATAAATCTGGAATAAGGTCTTATGATTTCATTTCGATGCGTTCCTTAATTATTCATAATTAGTGTGGGTCACTCAGTCTTATTTTTCTTTTATATGCCCTTTTATATGTCACTTGTCCACGTTCTAATTCATTTACAGTAATTGTTATCAGTCCCGATGGGTGCAATTCGTTTTTTTCATTATTCCCTTTTATCATGACTTCCTATCATACTTTCCTTTGAACGTCACCATTGTGCTGAAGCCAACCCTTGACAGTGATAAGTTGACACGCCATTCAGAGACAAACCATTATCCTCCCTTTTATAAATATTTTTTTTTCTTGCTAAATTTAGATCGTCGGTCTTTCTGTGTGTGTGTGTGTGTGTGTGTCTATATATGTCCTCCCTTTCCCTTTCTCCCTTCTCTTTCTATCTTTCTCTTCTCTTCTCTTCTCTCTCTCTTTCTCTTTCTCTTTCTCTTTCTCTTTCTCTTTCTCTTTCTCTTTCTCTTTCTCTTTCTCTTTCTCTTTCTCTTTCTCTCTCTCTCTCAATCTCTCTCTCTCTTTCTCTCTCTCTCTCTCTCTCTCTCTCTCTCTCTCTCTCTCTCTCTCTCTCTCTCTCTCTCTCTCTCTCACTCTCTCAC